>NC_034438.1:73255958-73319147 GCF_002078875.1 Numida meleagris
GGTATTCCTCTGGGGTTGGTACTGGGCCCAGTCTCATTCAACAACTTCATCAGTGACCTGGATGGAGGGATAGAGTGCACCCTCAGCAAGTTTGCTGATGGTACCAAGCTGGGAGAAGTGGCTGGCACACCAGAAGTCTGTGTAGCCACTCAGCAAGATCTGGACAGACTGGAGAGTTGGGCAGGGAGGAACCTGATGAGGTTCAACAAAAGCAAGTGTAGAGTTCTATACCTGGGGAGGAATAATTGCATGCATCTGTGCACGTTATGGGCTGACCTGCTGCAAAGAAGCTCTGCAGAGAAAGACCTGGTTGTCTTGGTGGTCAGCAGATTGGCCAGCAGTGTGCCCTTGTGGCCAAGAAGGACAATGGTATTCTCGGATGTATCAAGAAGAGCGTGGCCAGCAGCCTGAGGGTGGTGATCCTCTCCCTGTCCTTTGCTCCGGTGAGGACACATCTGGAGTACTGTGTCCAGCTCTGGTTTTCCCTGTTCAAAAAGGCAAGGATTTCTTGGCAACAGTCCAGCGAAGGGCCACAAAGTTGATTAAGGTCCTGGAGCATCTCCCATACAAGAAAAGGATGAGAGGCCTGGGACTCTTTGGTCTGGAGAAGAGAAAGCTGAAAGGGGATCTGGAGGTGCAACATATTGTAGGGAACACACTTTAGCAGGAGTGAAGGACTTTTATTCTTATTTCTAAATTGGAGATATTTCGATTGAAGTGTGGCCTATTCAGTGGATAAGAAATTAGTTGGATGGTCACAGCAAGAAGACTGTGGCCAACAGATCTATGTCCAGTTCGAGGCTGGTGATGAGTAACAGAAGAAAAATGTGGAGATGTTGGAGCAAATCCAGAGGAAGTCCATGAAGATGTTAAGAGGCCTCGAGCACGACTCCTACGACGAAAGTTTGAGGAATCTAGACTTATTCAGTGTGTAGATTTGTCTGGAAAGACCTCATTGCAGCTCTGCTGTACTTCCAGAGAGCTTATAAACAGGAGAGAGACAGATTTTTTTACAAAGGAAATTAGTGGTAGACTGGGAATGATTTAAAAAAAAAAGGCAGAGATTTAGATCAGATGCTAAGAAGAACAGGCTGCACAGAGAAGTTGTCGTTGCCCTATCCCTGGAGGTGTTCCAGGGCCCTGGGCAGCCTGATCTAGTGGGTGGCAACTCTGCTCACAGCAAGAGGGTTGGAACTAAATTATCTTTAATGTCCCTTCCAACCCAAGCCATTCAATGATTTTGTGATTTCTTACTGCAGAGGTCACATGCTAAGGATACCAGCAGTGAAAAGGAATGAAGGCAGATCACGTACTTGTCAAATTAATCCCCGTCAGCAGCTCCAGCTCATAGAAAAATATTCCTGACTGCATGAATTATACAATCTTCCCTACAGATTTCTGAAATACATGCTCCAAAAATCTTAAGAAGTGTGATGGCTTTCCCTGCATCCCTTTCCTCAATATCTGATTGAATTGGGTTAGTTAAAATTTTCTATAACCATGCTTTACAATATGCTTGTGTTGACACCTTAAGGGAAACACTGACATGTACTTTTTACATGATTATTCTCAATTTTCATTGATCACTTGCTAAGTACTAAGGTCTTGTTATTTTCAAATATCAATTTTTTGGGTCTTGTAGAGAGTGGACGACATTTATATGTTGCTTCTTTTTAATTAGGAATGTACATCAAACATATCTGTATAAAAGTAAGTTATATAAACAATTTAGGTCAGAAAGTTGGACTAGATGATCTTAGAAGGTGTCTTCTAACTGAGTTATTCTGAAAGAATTCACATAAAATGTTTGGTTGCAACAGGTGAAGTCAGTGTAAAAATATACTTGTTAAGCATTTCCTCATTACGTCTCCTGCATGCCTCAGTGGATGTCATAATATTCAGATGGTTGCTTACTGCTCAGAATGTGTAAAATGAACAGCTTGGGAAGGTACAAGGGCTTCTCTGAAAGTAACGTCTCCTAATTTATTATGTTGATCCATGAGGTCAGAGGCAGATGTTGGTGGTATGGCAATAGAGGCTGAATCGTTCCACCAATATTTCATTACATTTTCTTGCACGTGACAGAAGGCAGCAGAGGGGCACTATGACTTGTGTTCATGACTGGTGAAAATACATAGCTAATGGAGGTGACTGTGTTGAAAAATAGTGTTTTGTAGCTGAGAATTTGCTCTATCAAATTGTGTGTGACCTACAAACAGCCACTTGCGCAGAGCTGTGAAGTCAAGTAAAAAGACAGGAGTGAGCTTCGTAGTTGAAATATAAACTGCTGGATGAACAAACAGTAAGGATGGTTTTGTATACAGATTCACAGCACTGCTCATACATCTGAAACAGATCCTTGTCAGGCACAGGATTGTGTAGTCCCCACAGTAATAATAAAGCAGCATGCCTTCTGTTCTTTGCACACTCCTCTCTGTGAAGAATTATATTTAGGAGCTTAGTCTTATGACAGCTTTGACAAATTTTTATTACTGTGTGTCCAGCACAAGCAGTCCCTGTCTATATATTTAGAGAAGAGCAAAAAACCATTTAAAAAACAGAGAAGTGCATTCAGTCCCAGTCAAGTGAGATTAGTCAGTTTAGTGTGGCTGCATGGCTGCAATCATTAATTGAGAGCCAAGGGAGATCTATTCTACAGAGCGCAGAGTATTTTATAGCATATCTTGGATAAAGCATTTTCTGGTCAGTATTAACTCTCAGGCTTTCTCAAACAGCATAACTAAAAGAAAAATGTCACATAATTTTTCTCCTAAATAATTGATGGTGGCTGAGCACTGGACAAAAAGCATGATTCTCCCTCCACTCCCTGAGTATCTCCAGGACATCTTTGCAGAAACCCTCCTGCAGTCACTGCAATTTATAGGGGTGTAAAAATACTGTAGCTGACAAGAGTAAACGGGCTGGGTACATTCCCACTCAGCTTTTGTCTGCTACCATATTTCCATTCTGAGTTTATACAGCCCTGTTTTCTTTTGCTTAGCACACACGTGTTTGGGAGAGGTTTGGGGTAGCTGTGGAAAATACCTTCAAATATGTCAATAAAAAACATAACTGACACCTTTGTAACAAGCATTGCTGACATGTCAGTTGTGTTTAAAGCAGCTTGAAACCTAAAAAATCTTAAGGTTAATTTTTTTGTTGAGCATATTGACCCCCCCCAAAACAAACAAACAAACAAACAAACAAACAAAAAAAGTGAGAGAGCAAAATGGGGTTACAAGAAAAGATGCTTAAAAGAGAAAAAGAAATATTTTTCTCGTATGAAAATACAGATGGACTTTTGAAAAAGATTATAAATAGTTCTTTCACATAAATATTTTGAAAGCAATTCATTTACCAACTTCATAATTAGGGTGCTAGGGTGAACTTTCTAACGTTTTGGGTTCACAACGGACTTTTTTTGTGGTATAGAATTCATACATAGCTATGAAATTTTGCATAATGCAAGGGACACTTCTTGATCCATTTTCCTCTTCTTTCTCTTTCTTGTGAATTGCAGTTGTTACATCTGTACCAGTTTCCATAGTAACAGTCAATCTTGGACTTTAATAAAGGGTGGGAATGAGTAGCTTGAGAATGATTGACCAGGAAATAGGTTTAAAATGAATAATTATAAAACATTTAGAGGCTACCAGGGGGAGAAAGAAAAAAAAAAAAAAAGACACTGAAAAACTTTAAACCCTTTCCAACTCCGTGCCGTGTTAACTCAGCCTTCCAAAAACACCCCAAACAGCAGTTCTGAACACATCAATAATTAACGCTATGCCCTGAGATTTGGTAGCTTGATGAGACAGTGGTTTCCACTGTGAAGATTATGGTAATATAGCTAGCTAAGTAATAAATTTTAACACTAAAGAGTCTTGTCATTTCTGTAATCATTCATCTTTCTTTCAGGAAGTGAGTTTCCCTCTGCTATGTCTGTGACAGACTCACATGCAAGATAGCACGGAGGTGACCTAGTCAGGCGCTGCAGTGAGCCAGTGCACTGAGATTTAAACATGATCACATGTCCCGTATCTGTTGAATGGAAAATGTTTGGAAATATATATATATATTTAAAAAAAAAAAAAAAACAAATTCAGCTTTATGGACTAAAATCTCAGCCTCAGATACCACAGCTTTAAAAGGGTGTCTGCATGCATTTGGCTAAAGAGGGGAAGAAGAATGGCAATGTTATTAACTAGTAGAATCCTAAAGAGTATGGAAGATCGTTTCAGGGTGTTTACTATGATTGCTGCAAAAGCTTTCCCCACAGAATGAATACACACTAGAAATAACTGTTGTGAATAACTTCAAAAGGAAAGACAATAGAGGAGAGGACAAAGATTTAGTGGCTTAGCAGCTAAAACCCTGAACCTTTCACCTCTGGATCCATTCTGAATGCCCAGCTTGAAGTTCTCAGAAAAAATATTTCTAACTTCAAAATGGAAAGAACTTACCATACATAATTGGAAGTGATTTAGGATAAGGAGATAGAATAGTAGTTTTATGAGGTCATGACCTTTTAACCTGCACATTTTGTCATGGTTCTTTTTACAGCTGGTGACATTTAGACCAAGGAATAATTTGTCTTGACATGTTTTTGTTTATCTTTGGGTTTGGTTTTGCAGCAATGGCACACATACTTTTTGTGATTAGGGTTTAAATGTTCTATATTTATTAGAAGCTGATTAACGGACTAACCTTTACCTATATGCAGTTCTGATTTATTTTCACAGATAAGTTGCAATATAAGTGCAAATCTAAAATCAGCATTACAATAGCATGATTGAATTTCCATAAAAGGAAATTCTCAAACAGTCTAAAGAGAGAAAGCAAACTGTGTGCTCTAACTTTATCCTTGTTTGGCAGGAATGGACACCATAGCTTTAATTTCAAGTGGTCACAGTAGATACCTGCTAAAAGTCTGATGTAAATGTTGACTGAGGATAGAAGACATCATTTCATAGAATCATAGAATTTATTTCTTTACCATTTGCAATGTGCAGTTGATGTTGTCCTTTTCTTGAATTGTGTTACTCTGTCCCAGCTGCTTCTTTTTGTATGAGAACAGAAGATATTCAGAAGCTCACAAAGACTCTGTTTGCACTGCGCGTGAGCTGTTGTTACAGTTCAGTTAGTAATAAAATCTTCACTTAAAACTTCTCTGGCATTGTTATATGCAAAATTAATAAATATATGTATGCATTCTTCTATATATACCCTCTTCTAAGTAATAGCTAGGGCCTAAGTGCTTGAGGGATATTTCAGCTTTATCATATGACTGTATAAATAACTACTTCAGAAATGCTACAGTGAGAGAAAAAGAGAAGTGTCTTAAGAAAGAACTGAGCAGAAGTTTAGCCCTATGAATCATAATAGCTTAGGGAAAGTGGGAGAGAAAGAAAAGAAACAGAAAAAACTGAAGTACAATAAAACGACTGGTGAAAAAGAGTTAAGTGCCTCGCTTCATGCAGCTTGGCAAATGGAAGACCACAAATCATTGGAAAGGAAAAAAACATGCTTGGAAATCTCAGGAGATGGACTTCACATGGCTAATTTACAAACACATGCTGCATCTGTCACTTTTACAAATCAATGAGAGTGCCTCCCCTTTAATAGCATAGGGTCACTAGTAAAGGTTGCTAGTGTCGGCCATACAGACGAGACCTTTCAGGATGTCAGAAAAAGAACCTTGCTGACGCACATTAACACCCACATGCTCCTTTATGTCACTTCCAATTTACTTTATCTTAAATTGTCAGCTAGCAGAACTCACTTCCATATTAATAACTAGAGGCTTGCATTCAAGCCAGGAAAAATAAACCCTGCTGATAGCTCCATGAGGCAGCTGGCTTGCTCTGAGGAAAGTCAAAAGGGAAAGATTGAGCTCTTTGTCTTTCTTAGTATAGAGTCTGCAACATTAAGGGAAGGAAAAAGATTATATGACTTACGAATGGCCCATGTGTAATGTATTTCTTTATTTTCTGTATATGCTGTTCAATAAGAGAGTGATTCAGTTCTTTTGCAGTACTAGACTACGAAAAAGGACATTAAAGCCAGATATTAATACAAAGTGTTCCCATGAGCTGGAAGAAGTTCTCCAACTCTGAGTTCATATTTCTCCATGGTATTACCAGCTATTTAATCCACTTTCTTACTCTTTTTCCAGTCTTGAAGAGACTTAATAGGCCTGATTCTCTTTTTGAATTCAGCTGGTGGGAGCTGGGCTTTGAGATTTGGTGCTGGAAACATTATTTGGGTAAATCAGCAATGCCAAATCTGTCTTAATTTAGTTAGCAGGCACTCTCTGAAAGCATATACATCTTTCCCCTCTTTAGCAGCACAGAGGACACAGATCTAACTACTTAGGATAAGGACTGATGCATCCAGTCCCGTAGTTTATTCTTGTGGGATCACAGCTATCCTCTGGGGTATTTGCAGAAGTACTGAAGCACTCCCCATGGTAACTGCTAATCTTCATTCTTTCTTGTGTCTAATCAGGCGAACAGAAACCTAGATTTTTTTTCCCTGACTTCTCAGCTAAGGAGTACATAGCCACAAATCTGACTGAATCTTCACAAGATATCCTTGCTTTTTGTAGGCAAAACTTAATTGTTCATTGGAAAGCTTAGAAGTGAGCATATTTCTATTTGCTGGAATCTCTCCTTATTTGTTATTTTATTAATTGCAACTTCAATCCTTCGATCATATCACCATCAGGCTAAAGCATGCTGTTTTTTTAATTTTTGCATGGATGCCAGATGCCATCAGCAATAATATCACCTTCCTAATTGTCCACTTTTCCATCAGTTAAAAATGAGTAAAATGCATACATGTAAGCAGCAGTCTTGTGGCATTCTTCCCATTGATAAAAGTGACTATTTCTTTCTATATTTCATGTACTATTTTTAATGACTGGTTATTTCTTGGCCTCATCTTCTCCTCTGTTGTATAACACCTTTGTAAATAGTCTTTGATAAGGAATGTGGCTGAAATTCAACTACATGGTGTCAGGTAGCTCACACTCACCACATTACTAGGCGTCAGGTACTGCTTGTGGTTTTACTAGCTTTGACTCCCAGCTACAAAATCCATGTCAATTATTTCTCAGTAGATTATATTGATCCCAGGGATCATTTATTCTTATCTTCATCTTTTTGGAAGCCAATTTCAAAGGCTGGAGGTTTGACTTTAAAGTATACTGTTTTCAGGATTATACTTGAAGAACCTTTAAAAATTGATGTCACATTTGTCACTTTCCATTCCTCTAGAAAGTAAATTAAATTTTGTTGGCCTCGTCAGCCGTTATACTTTTGGTCTGTAGTATAGATATACCCTAAATAGCAATCAATTCAGCAGCTGGATACTTGTTGGTATGGGAATAAAAGATTGAAATATCTGCTACTTGTGAAATACTGAGAGGAATAAGCATACCTCTACAGAGATAAAGGTGTCATATTTATTCAGACTTTAGGTTCCTTGCAAGAGCCAGCTGTATTCATGAAGTTCTGCTGAGGTGACTGGAAACAATAACTGAACAAGTTGTCAATAATCTAAGCTACGTGCATTTATCAGCAGCTGGTCGAAGTTGATGGCAGACAGATGGAGAAGGTAGTCAGTAGCCACATCTAGTAGAGGCAACCCAAAGTGAGGATATTACAGAAGTGATCATAAATTACGGTTTAGCTTTTGAATTTACCTCTGTTAGGTTGGTGTAGTTATACTTGATGTGACAGCAGAAAAAAGACTTGGAGGATTTATGTTTTTGATAATAAAACACATTTTATTACTCTCCATCAGTAAAGCAAAACGTTTTCTCTGTTGAAGTGATTTGCTAAATTTTGCAATGAAGCCTTAGTGAAAAAAAAGTATACAGTTATGAAGAATATATCTAGAATTTTACTTTTTGAAGTTGAATGCAGAACTGCAAGCAGTTATTTCAGTTCTTGGGATCTTATGGTAACTCACTATTACATTTCTCACCTAGGTTAAACAAATTGGTCCTTCAGAGAATATTTCCTCAGGACTTGCAGTACACAGTGACTGTGCTATACTGTGGTACTCATACTTTAATTAAACATACTTTCTACGCTAAGTATTACTTTATAATAAGGGTGTACACTCTACAGCAGATATTGCACGGATGCTGGAAATTTTAATCTGCTATTTTTATTCAAAATCTTAGGAGTTTTCAATTTAGTGTGACCACATTGAGGACCAAGAGGGAGATAAGGAATGAACCATAGATGCAATAATGAAGATACAATTACTGTTCTCCAGCATAGGCAGACTGGTGTTCGATCAGTCCTTGTTGTTGCCTGGTTTCATTTCTCACCACTCCAGATCATCTTCTTACACAGAAGTAGAGAAGCTCTTCAAAAAGTGCAACTAGATTCTTCTGCTCAGAAGCACATGTGACGTACACTCTTATTTTACATGTTTGCTCTCAGAATGCTAACGTCACTTCTTTAGACCAAGCTGACAGTCTTGGTCATGCCTTACTGGCTTCAGTTCAAGTCCATCTATAAGGATGTATTGCTTACTTTCAGGTAAGATGCAGAAACCATTCCTGATTTGTTCTTTTCCTGCATTTGCAGTAATTAAAATACATTTGGAATAAATATTTGTTAAAAATAGTTTACCTCACAAGAAATTGACACGTCTGCTGAGATCATGCTAAACCACTCTTGCAGAAGAAACCAACATTAAAGATTATGTAAAGACAATCAACTCAATTCAGAGATAAGTGCAGTTTTAGCTCTTGTATTTTCTTTATCCAGAAGATGCTCTGCACAGGAGCGATCCTGATATATCATATTGAAACATATTATATTAATTTTTTGAATTGTCAGTGAATCTAGACATGGAAATTCCTGCCATTATTTTTTTCCATTTTTAATGCACTCTGATACTTTGTCACCAGCTGATGCCTACTGCTATTGCATAAATATAACAATGCATTGAACTTCAAATAAATACTGACGCAAATAACTCAAGAATTAGTCATCATCTGGTCATCTAGACAGGGAGAGGAACTGCCTCAAAGGAATCTGCAATCCTTACTTGCTCAAAATGCTGTGAAAAGAAAGAGGTACAGGGCAACATGTTCAGGCAGAAAAAGAGATATACAGAAACAAAATGTTCTTGAAGTGTCCTTAGACATTGAAAAGACTCCCTTAGCATGAAATGATGGGGAATAGCATATCAGACTAAAATAAATTAACAGCCACAAAGAGACCCCGGCAAACAGATGCGTCTCCTCCTACTGTGTGTTCAAGAAGATAGGCTGTACTTCATGAACAATGATCTCCTTGCATGTGAAATTTGTTCTGAAATTGAAATTTGTTCTTGAAATTTGTTCATACTCCTTCGTGATTTTTTACTTAAGCACTGCTGTGGTCTTATAACTAGCCAGGACCTGACTAACTAAATGAGATCAGGCAAACCCTAGAGAGAATATGTCAGGTTCCCCAAGATTAAATAGATATTATCTGTAATGGCTTTTTCGAAGGCAACCTCTTGATAAAACAAAATATGACAGCACTTCAGTGTTGATGTTCTTGTAGCATTTCTGATCTCTTATCGTTAGAAGTATGTTTCAAAAAATCAGCTTGAAAATTGTAATCTAAAACTGAATCTTCCTGAGGTTTACAAAAGCCTCCCAGTCTGTGTTATATATATCTGCACGGTGTCCAAACTGCTCCAGTTCTGCTCTCCACTTGGATTGACACTCTTATGAATTATCCATCTGTGAGTGGGTATATGCAGGAGTGAAAAAAGAGGAAATCACATAGCCAGTGTCACTTTCTCTGCTTACAAAGGACTCATTCAATAAAGGTGACTTCTGCCGGGAAACCCTAGTGGTACAGGCCATTTGTTGACAAGCGTTGCTCAAGACCTGCTCTGAGTGAATAAGAAATTTGCCCATATAAATATATACAATACAGTTATCTTGGCCATAAAAAACCTTCTACCAATAACTTATGAAATAGACCTAAGATGTGCTGTTATGTACCAAATAGCATCTTTGCCATTTTAACTTCAATTATGTTCCTATAGTGCTACTTTGCAACTATTTGTTGAAGGCAAGTAGCATAACAACTTATTTTTTAAAACATAGTAATTGTTTCTTAAAAGTAGCATAGTAATTTTGACAATTATGATTTTTCTTTGCAACCATTTATGAAATATTTTTGAAGGCGTGAGTATCCATTCTGGATCAATGGGGAAAATAATAAGCAAGAAAAGTTCTGGGCATGAACCCAAACACATTTTTCCCCCTTATTATTATTTCCACAATAGTAAATTTTAGTGTATTAACATATTGACATACCTGTTTGTCTTTTTTACTTTAAGAAAAGATCTACTTATATAAGTATGCCGAGATCAGTCTTCCTTTCAGATAGTTCTTAGATAGCGTGTAGGACTGTTTATTCCAAAAGAGGATATGTTTGACTGTATATGTTATTTCCTGGACCTGGAATTAATGGCACTCAGTAGTGGTATTGTTGATGCTTTTACAGCAATGCTTATGAAAAACCTCTGGGTAAAATCATATTGAATGTTTAAGAAACACTCCAAAAAAATCTGGAACCAATTTATTTCACTTTAAAAAAATTGCATGTGACATGGTAGGATTTCTCTGTATCTTTGAGGATAGTCTATTATAATTAAGATGGTTAAAACAGCCACATTGCTCACAATTATGTCTTTGCATGATCTTTTGATAAATGTTTGTAATTTAAAGTCGCATTTTTCATCATTTTGATCATCGTAGTGCCTTTTGTGAGGAATATCTTGGTTAATTTCTGTTTAATTATACAATAAAATTTACAAGACAAGGTTGGATTTTCTATTCTATTAGATGAATTCTGCAAGTTGCAAAGTCCACGATAATTAATTATTAATATCTGAAGAACGTTAACTATGATAGACATGCATAGTGGCCCTCTGAATACGATTAATTTTGCCTCAGTTTAGCTTTTTAATGATAAGAGTCTAGGCTCCCTTCATAGTTCAGTTTATATCTTCCCTAAAATAGCTACGCTGCCTTGCCTGGAGGTTCTTCCCTTTGCATTACTGAGAGAGTCCAGACTGCTTGCTTAGGGTAGATGCTAGATGGGGCCCTGGCCAACCTGATCTGGTGCCTGATTTAGGAGATGACCACCTTGCTTGTGACAAAGGGTTGGAACTAGATGACAGTAGAGGTCACTTCTTGCCCAAGCCATTTTATGATCCCATAATTATATGTATATAAAATCTTACCGGTTTGTAGAAGGAAAACTGATTAATTATGCAACTCCAAATTCTGTCATGTGTTCTTTAACTCAAATGTACAACAGAAGTGTTCATACATACCAAAGCAAAGGTCTTTTTGATTCTGTGATGTAGAAAACATAAAAAGAAATTCTGGGTTCTGGGATTATTTCTTTCTGGAAAAGAAAAGGAAAAATAAAGAAAAAAAAGTATTACAAATCAAAAGCAACTACTCAGAATTGATCAGAACTTAAGCATGAAAGAAAAAGAGGAAAGTAGATAATTACAATGAAACAAAACACAAAGACTTGCATGACAGAAATACCATGTCTGTGTATTGTAACTATATTCCTTTGAAGGTTCAGTGAGTATTTTCAGATAAATATTAATACACTTAAAAAAGATTTGTCTGATACTGTTCTAAATACCTTGCCTGCACTGCCAAAGTAGCTATTTACTGTATTAGTTACAAAACACTAAAGAATTAAAAAAAAAAACCTGTGAAGATTACTACCATTTCAGGACAGTGTGTTTACAGAACAAAAGGTGCAAATTAGTAGCCACTGAAGTACTGTGATAGACAAGAAAGAGTGTCTATTCTGAAGAGCATCCGTTTGAATATATATAATAAGATTTTATCTGTGTATAATATAGGTATATATACATATATATATATATATATATATAGAATACAAGTCTGTAGGAGATTGTGATTAGAAGGAGAAATAATAGGTCAAAAAACAGTATAGTTGGCCATAAAGAGGATAGGAAAGAAGAAGGAAAAGATTAAAAAATGAACATATTTGGGGACATGGTCAGAAGTGCTTACCTCCATTTTGTTTTGGAGAAGCTTAGGAACGGTTACTAAGTGTAAAGTAGGAGTCATGAAAGAAGATGATGTGGATTAAAACCACACTTTCGATCAATACAGTTCAAACATGGAATGGTAGGAGGCAAAACTCCTCAGTCAGGAGGAAGTCAGAAGAAAACAGGCTCAGGATTTTTATTTGCTTAAAGGATGAAGTGATTCTAAATAAATAATGCCCCTTTAATTTTCCTTGACTAGTAACAACGTTTTCTTCCACTGGAACTGAAGCGTGTTTTACTGCTTCCTCGGCACTCTTTTTCAATTATATTATAGCCTACCAGAATGAACAAGAGGTTTAACGTGATTATTTAGGATGTTCCACTTACTTAAATCAGGATTTGTTACAGCACCTATCAATAGATTCATCATTTTCTTAGACCATAAAATAGCCTGTGAATGTTTGTTTGCCCTTCTCTAATACTTAAGGTGCTACTTGATGAAAATTGTGCTCAGTTCAGGGAGAAATTTTCTCTAGAATATTTTTAAAGGCCTGTTTCCAAATACACTATTCTTGAGAGTGATAGTTTTTGGAAAATGGTGGATGGTGATCATCATGTAAAAATAATCTTGAATAGCTTTTAGAGGTGAGGACAAAGGATTGTATATATTTGCAGGAGTTCTTCTGAAGCAAATCATTACTGGCTCTTGAACACTTCAGAGATAACATATTTGCTGCCTCTGCTCATCTGTTTATGCATCGGACAGAGTGTCCGAATTTCTGTTTCAAACTGGATGCTTGAAAATCAATGTTATATTGGACTGGTAAGTGACATTAAACAAAACGCCAGGGATTTTTTTTTTAGAAAATAAAGCTTGGTAAATAGTGAGGCTGCCTGGATCTGAATATCAGTCTTTGAGTATGTTATCTGTGTCACCAGTGATGAGCTGCATTTAAAGGAATCTCCAGAAAAGCCAAATATTCTCATTTCAGGTGTATAGAGAAGCTGAAAAGTTACATATCCTGGCTGAAGTGGGTAATGACATTAGTGATGATCACTGGATAACCTTTTTAACTTGACTACGCCTGCTAATTCAATCCTGTAGCAAAGCCCTTTTCCTCCCACAGAGCAGTAGATGCACGAATAGTTCTGGTCATGAGCAGCTCAACCCTGTTATATATATATGATTTGTCCTAATAATATCATATTTCTGTAAAGCAGTACTTTGAAACTCATTTAGATGCCAAAGCCCCGATTTATTTTCCTAATATGAATATATCTCCAGTGAACTTTTTCACTCATTAGGGCCCATTATCTAGTTTACGGCATGATATCGTAATCATTAGAGAGTTATTGAACACTTAAGCCTTTTGCTACTCATAATCAAGTAAATTTGTCTTTTGCTATTCATAATCAAGTAAATTTTTCTAAGGTATGAGGACTCTATAATTTTCCTTTCCGGTCAAACTTACAGTACATACCGTAAATTAAGTTTGTTCTCTGTTAACATACAAATGCTGTGTCATATCTTTTTGCTTTTGAAACAAGAGATTTTGTGCAATTTGAAGGGAGGAGGAGTATTAAATTTTTGCTAGGGGCTCCTGCTGGTAGCATTCTCAAATTCATTCAAGCTCGAAATCATCAGCTGGCATGTGGTAAAGTCTGCTGCTAATATTCATTTTCTTTTCTAATTTTATCTTAAGAGGGTATACATCCTGGGACTGTAGCTCTCTTCGCCATTTTATTCTTTCAGAAAATGTCAAATAAACATTCTAATTATGCACAAAGAAAGTGTTCTTGTCTGTATGAAAGCTGCGGCTTTCATCTTAAATTCAATTCAGACCAAATTAAATTCAGCAATGAACGCAGCTGTGCTTAAAGGTTGTGTTAGCTCTTATTAGCAACACCGTACATTTTTTCATGCGAGATGTCAGTACAGATAGACTCTAAAACATACTGATACCTTATTATGTTTGCAGTGCTTGTGTTTAAAATTGTAGGGTATTATCTGTATATAAAGAGAAGCCTATGAAACATGGCATAATGCCATGAAGTGATGCCATCCCAATGCTTGGGATCCCAATGCTTGAATATGTTGGGAAATTGCATCAGAGAAACTAAGCTTTGTTGCTATCTAAGCAGAAATCTGTACTGACATCTTTATGCTGTTTATGGTACTTTTCATTTAAGCCTACTTTTGTTACACTGCACTTTGCCATGCACCTTGCTTGGTGCATGGACCAAGGATGGAGCATTGACCAAGGATGGTGCATGGACCAGGACCAAGTTTAATCTGAGCAGAACTGAGTTTTCCTTCTGTTTTTCTATCACACCTGGTCACATGGCTTCATTTCTTTTTATTGTATTATTATCTTTGGTATAACAGCGCAGGAGGAAAAAAATTCCTTTGCCTTTTTGCAGGGAGGTGCATGGCAGTCTAAATTGTCTATGGGAATTTTCAAATAAAAATGGCAAAAATGGGTGAGATATAAATAGTGTATCCTCAGTGAATAATACCTATGATCTTCAGTATACCAGAGACATTCAAACATCTGTTCTGTTCAACTTCTGATTCCTTGAAAATTGTTCTTACATGCAGAAAAAACAGTGACTAGAGTATTTGGGTATCTTTAGAGCTACAGTTGTCAGCTCTACGTATATATCGAGACTGACTGTAATATGCTTCAGAGACTTAAATGGAGAAGTCAGTGATGTCTGGAAAAATAGAAATTGCAAATGTCTCTACTATGAAATCCTAGGGGGTATAATTGAACCTCATCTGGTAATTCTATCATCTGTGCTAGTTTCCGTTTTGCAAGACTGCATGGTAAAATACCTTAATTTCTTATTTTTCTTAAAGCGTCTCGAATCTTTTAAGGTTATCACCTCAGAAAAACAGTAGAAGAGTTGGACCAGGATTTTCCAAACTGACTTTAGTGACCAATTTTCCTTTCCTCAAATTGGGTCTGATTTTCAAGTTATTATCACTGAGAATTTCCTGAGGAACAGTGCTTTTTGAGAAAAGGCCTTAGATTTCCTGGAGATTATATTTGCTTTCAACCTTAAATTGAATTCCATTTTTTCTTCAAATCATCACATTCTGATTTTTCCCAGGCAATATTCATAAATCTTGGTCTATGACTGACTGTGATTCTTATCTGACTTGACTTCTAGTTTTGTACTACATGATGTTTCCACTCCATTTTCCATTCTCACAGAGATGGATTAACTTTATTAAATTCCTAGGTGATCTTGCAGGTATTGTTTCTATTATTATTATTTTTATTATATGTTAAGAAACAGATTTTTTTACTTAACCACTATCCTTGAATATGGTAATTACAACTCTGCAGTATTTCAGAAAAATGTAGAAGTTTTATGAGGGGTTTAATTTACCTAACATACGGAATGTTTCTACAGAGTCAAATTAGCCAACCCCTTAAGACTACCACACCAGCATCCTGTAATCTTTCTGTCCTCCATTTGTATGATGTATGCACAGCCCAAGTTACTGTCTCTGAAACCCAGGAAGACAATAGGTGGATTTATCCAGACTGTCAGTTACTTTTCAGCTTCACTGATTTTCTTCCCAGCAGCTGGGAGATTTCTTCCATAAAACAAGAGCGAATACCTCTTACTGTTACATTTGTGATTCTCCTCCTGTTCCAGTTTTGGCTTCTCTGGTTCTAGCTGGGTTCAAAACACATGATACATGAAATATTGATAAACTTATTTTTCCATTTCCTTCCTATGTCTTCAGATGAACAATCTGTGGTATTACAGATATTAATGAGCAATAGGGATTGTATGTCAGCTGGTAAAAAGAGTGATCTTCAGAGTCCAAGACCAGGCCGGCTCCTGAACTACCTGCTGGGAATCGTCACTTCTTGGGCAGTGCCTTCCCACTTTGCAGAAGCGCCACTGCTCTTGAAAGTGTGATAAATTGGCTTGCAGGGGGTAAGCTACTGCTTAAGAAAGATTCTGTTGGAAAATATTACCATTGTGGCATGTCTGATTTTTTAAATTTTTTTTATTCCGTTAGAAATGGGTCCCCTCTGAGGGAGTACACTAGAAGGAGGAACTATCAAATTAAAGCAAAAGCTGCTGCAGATATAAACAATGTTAATCTGACTCATCAACACAAAATTTATCTGCAAGAGTCTCATCAGCTACTTTATTTTGTATCTATATGCTCATACTAACTTATGTGTATGTATGTTCATGTATAGAATGTTCAGAAAAAGAAATAAGTATAAATGCTTTCAAAAGATCATTACAGAGATAGATGTTACAGGTCAATAACAACATGCTAGGTCTCTATAGAAAATGCAAGTACTGGAATCTATAAATGCTTCATTTGTCTTTCTCAAAAAGTGCATATATTTGGATTCAGTCCCTACTGAATGGTAAGATTCAAGCCCCAAGAATGGTAAGATTTCGTGTTATTCTCAAAAATTTAATGTGAGAGCATGTTTCCATCAAGTGTTGTTGGCTATCTTTTCACAAACAGAATTTTACTGACAACTATGATTCTTATAATAAACAACTGATTTGTGAAAATCTTAAGTTCTGAAGAAAAAAAAAATTGAATCTTGTTTCAAACACTGACATAAATTTAACTACATAGTTCTTAAACTTGGGACAATGATACAGAATTTCGTATTGAAAAATAAGTGTTAATACCAAATCTATTTTCTAAACACAAAAGAAACTGTTGGACTATTCAGCCATTTTAAGTGTATAACTGCACTGGACAAAATTAATGAGAATATCTAATTTGGCTGGGTTTGAGCTGCAGTATACCAAAGAACAAGGAAGATAGCCTCATTAGCCAAACATTCTCTCTACATTAATTGCATTTCAAGTAAATGAAGTTGTACCGTGCTGTATGAAATATAATTTAAAAGGTAAACTGAATTTTAAATTGAAAACCAACTTTGAAAAAGACAGAAAGGATTTGATCCTTTACATTTTCTGATGTAATATTAAAACATGAAATTATTTCACTCTGGCTTTCCAGTCAAACATCACGAAATGGTTTATTTTAAAATCCTAGCAACTAGAAATCGTTTTACTTTATTTGTGCACTAACATTCACCAGTTGAGGTTTCAGCCAAGTGAAAAAAAGTAGTTAAGATTTTGGACTGTTATAATTTTTTTCTTTTTTCTTCTTTCTTTCTTTTTGTCTTGTAGAATTTCACTATTTCAGCAATAGGTTCTACTAACAAATAGGTTTTACAAACCTACTGACATATGATTTAAGGGTATTTTGTTTTCAAATATGTTACATGTCTGAGATTTAATTATTCTTATACAATCAAGAGAAAAGTTTTTCAACATTTTTTAGCTCCCAATGAAGTGAAACTCATACAAACTTAGAAAAGTAACTGCACATTACTGTCAGATGTACTTCACAAGTACTAGATGAATGTATTAGATTAAACTCTTTAATCCATTCCTTTCTTCTAACAAAGACAGAATGTATGAACTATCCTGGAGGGCATCAGGAAAAAGTTACTATGCAGGTTGGAATTTTTTTCAAAAATTAGGACTTTCTTTCAAGTGCCACATAAGCGAGTCTCCCAATGTCTCAGAGGATGAAGTCCTCCTCTGGAGGTCCTAGCTTGATGGTAACACATGAGCAAGAGCCCCTGCTCAGCAGCTGTATCCCAAACCACATCAAAAATTGTCACACACACAAATTGTCGTTGAGACATGCTGGGAAGGCCTGAGCAGGCCTGAGCAAGTCAGAATCACCTGGCATGGTGCCCATCGATGACTGCATGTGCAACTATGCTCTCCAGCAGATGACATTTTGTAACTGTCCTCATCTGTAGACCTTTTTATCTCTTTGATCTTGTGGTTTGCTTTCAGCCCGAAGGACCCCATTATTTGAACATGCATTTCTTTCACTTTTAATGCTGGGTGTTTCTAGACTGATGTATGTGGGATTACAGTGGGATGAAGTAAATCCTCAGTAAATTCACTGATAATGGCAAGTTGAGTGGTGTAGTTGATCCAAGAGAAGGAAGGGATGCCATCCAGAGGGACCTGGACAAGCTTGAAAAGTGGGCTCACATGAACCTAATGAGGTTTGACACGGCCAAGTGCAAGATGTTGCACTTCCATCGAGGCTATCCCAGATATGTGTACAGACTGGGAGAAGAACTCCTTGAGTGCAGACCTGTAGATAGGTACTTGAAGGTCCTGGTGGGAGAACAGCTGGGCATGACCTAGAAGGCCAATGGTATCCTGGGCTGCATCAAAAGAAGGGTGGCCAGCAGGGCAGGGAAAGGATTGTCCCCCTCTACTTTGCCACTGTAAGGCTCCAACTAGAATACTGCATCCAGACCTGGGTCCCTTCGCACAAGAAGAATACGGAGCTGTTAGAGTGGGTCCAGAGGAGGTCATGAAGCTGATCAGAGGACAGAGCAGCTCCCCTGTGAAGACAAGCTGAGGGAGTTGTGGTTGTTCAGCCTCGAGAAGTTTCCAAGGAGAACTCATTGCAGACTTCCAGTATGTAAAGGGAGCTTATAAGCAGGAGGGAGAATAATGTTTTTACATGGTCTGATAGCGATAGAACAGGGGAATGCTTTTAAACTAAAAAAGGGAGAATTAGATTAGATATTTGGAGGAGTTTTTTTACTCAGGGGGTGGTGAGGCACTGGAACAGGTTGACCACTGAAGTTGTGAATGCCTCTTCCTTGGCGGTGCTCAAGGTCAGATTGGATGGGACCTGGGTAAGATGATCTAATGGATGGCAAGCCTGCTTATGACATAGAAACAAAAGAAAAAACTTCAGAAATCTGCCCATCTCTTTTGAAGCAAAGGGATGAAAGACAGAAATATACAGGTCATTCTGGGTAATATGTCCTACTTATCACCATAGAAAATACAACAGATACAAAGAGCACAATAACACTGTTTGATAAAGCAAATTGTCAGCTACAAAACATCATTTTTTCAACAGTCACCACCATTAGTTGTGCATTTTTGCCAGGACGAGATTCTGCATTCAGCATTCCTAAAAATTTGCACCAGTGGAAGTGACCATTGTCATTGTTGCCACTGATGAAATGTACCACCCACTGCCTCACTGTGCTGACATCCACTGTTTTGTCTTCATAAACATTCAGCAAACATTGATGAATGTCACTGGTTGCAATTTTTTCCACGTGGAGGAATTCAGCAACACACCTCCACTTCGTATACACTTCCATGTCAGATGCCACTGTGTCAGACTGCCCATCTGACACCACGTGTCACATAGCAGAAAAATGTAGCAGAATATTGGTGGGAAGTTTCAATCTATACTGCCATACCACCAGCATCCACCTCTGACGTAATGGGCCAACATAATAAAATAGGAGGCACTACTTTCAGAACAGCCCACATGTATTTATGGTGGCTCTTTCTTGAAACTGCCTGTGACTGTGATAATATGTTCTAGCATGTTGATACAGTTCAGCTCTATTATACTTTGGTTTTGATCTGAGTAATTCTCATTTGAAATAGTATATTTCATCGTTAAATAAAAAGCAAGAGCTCACCAAGTATAATTGTATTATATTCAGAAAAAATCTACAACAATTATACATGATATATTTTGTCTCCTGGGTTTAAAATGACAAAAACAAAAGATATAAATACTTAAAATAAATATTCAAACTCTTAAATAATTTCTTTAGACATATCCTTTTTCTTGTTTTGCAGCATTTAGCCTTTAGGACATTTGTTTCAAGTCTGCAGATGATATGCAACAGTTTCTTTTGCTTATTTTTGCTTATTGCTATTTTTTTTCCAGAGGTATATTATACCTTTGTGACCAGTAAGTATTAGGAACAGAAATAAAATCCACAGAAAGTGTCTCAGTTTCATTTGAAATATCACATGGTTGCCTCTATTATTCCAGCTGGCTTGCAGAAAGAAAGTTCTCTTTGTTTATGAGACCAGCACAACACATCCCATTATACTGGCTCTAACCTAATAAATCAAATATTTGCACATTTCTCCTTCATGTTTTTCCACATAGATATATTTTTCTCATGGCCATAAACTCTAGAGTAGGTGTCATAGCTTGATATTTTAAGAAGCAAAAATGAATGGGTAGGGCTGTCTCTGACTCCATGTGCCAGGGAAGTATGCTTGAAAATGTCCCCAGGGCAGGAAGGATGTGAAGTCCCTTCTCCCACACATTTGACTATAGCTCACGTCAATATTAGTGTGTTACGTTCCCATTAAAAAGATTCATCTGGTATTTTCAGGAGGGATTAATTCATATATCTCTAAACACTGGAAAAATAGAATAATTGCTAGTGCTACTGGAGAGACAGCATCACAAAACTATCTCAAAATTGTCAGAATCTTAGCCATTTCCCAATGTCTCAACAAAAGCAAGTTGATGTATGATATATTCCAGGCAGTATGGTAAGCTAGAAGTCATCATTAGATTGTGAATTCTCAAAATTCAGCAGCATGCTCAGTGTGTGAAGCCCAACTCATTTATCTGATCAGAACATGCATATGAAGAAAATACTTTCACTATGAAACCTCTGATTTAATACATTAAGCGTTATGTCCTCTGAGCTTATGCCTGTTCTGTTTATAGATTCTGTTTTCTTACACAAGTAGAGGAGTGCAAACACTTCAAGGATGTATTCTGCCTTTCAAAAGGGTAGAAAACCCACAAAAGTTCTATGGCAGTAATCGCAGGTTGTGATTTATGCACCTAAAGATAAGGAATTTATAAGTAAGAAATTATGTCACTAAAATGGCAAAAGTCTTTCACCAAAAGAAGAGTATTTTAACAGAATGAATAACCTTTTCCCTGCTTATTAGTGGTCAGGAAGCTGAGAAATAGACATATTTATCTTGACAGATAATTTCAGTGAGAGTTTTAAAAGAAAAAAATTGAAATTATATGAAAGAATCTGTCACTTATTTCATATTATTTTAGAAATACTCTAATACCTAATTTGAATGCTATTAGCCTTTGCTAATTTAGATTTTTCTATCCTGAATGCATTCATATCTGCAAAAGCTTGAAGTACGCTTCTCTTATTATCTCTGTTGATATTCACAGAAAGATATCAGGACCCATGAGGAAAAACAGGCATGTTTTGTGGCAATTTAAGACGGCTCCAGCAGCATGTCACATTGAGCCAACACCTTGAAGGCATGAATGCAGCTAGGCATCTGTGAAGCCAAGTCCCTGCTTAAAATTAGGCAAAAAAAATGATCAGGAAGCACCATACAAGTTGACAGTCTTCTCGCCAAACCTCAGATATCCCTTCTGGGAGATCTGATGCCCATGTTCAAACCTTGCTGCAAAGGGAGACAGACATCGGATCGTGGGTACAGGGGCCATGGCTGAGCATCAGTACCAGGGATTTGGTTGGTTGCATCCCTTCCCATGGACACAAGCGTAGGCATGTGGCATACTCTACCAACTGAAAAGTGAATGCTGCTGCCCCTAAATGAAAGGGTGATGGAAGGAGGATTTGAAGATCTCACTGTGTACATTACCAGTGTCAACAGTTTACGGGCGTTTGGCCCAGTTCCGTGACAAATGGGACGGGGGACCCACGGGCCCACGCCCCGGGAAAAGGGAAAAGGGGAAAAGGGTAAGGAGATGGCCCTGAGAGCAAAAAACAGCGGCAACAATCTGAGGAGAAACAAACTAATTTACTAAATAAGATATCGGAATGCAAAACAACACACTATAATACAATATAATTACAATTTAAGCTGATAAATCCAATACAGAGAGAGAGAGAATGTCCCAAAATCAAGGTAGGCCTTACTCTACTACCGACGATAAGACGGCTGCAGAGCGAGGTGCTGCCAAGACGAGAGACGGGTGGAAAAAGGGACGAGGTCTCGTGATCTGCAAGCTTTTATCTTTTCCCTCTGTCCGGAAAATGGTAACAGACGAGAAAAGTACCCTGGGAAATGTAGTAGTCCTTCTCTTCTGAGAATCAGGTACATTCACTCCATGATGTTATGATGTGGAATACCAATAACCGAAAATCACAAAACCATGACAACCAGTAATGCTGCAGAGTCTATATGTGTTTTCATCTCTCACTAATAAAGTGTTTCTATTTATTAAAGAATGAGGTGAAATGACCACAAGATCTAAACTAAACATAACTGGATTTATTTTGGAGTAGGAAGGAATTTCTTTGAAAATGTGGTAATATGGAGATGAAGACTTTATCTTTCAGCACCACACGAGAATAATGAACTTCTTGAGTTTACCCCAGAGGGAACTATCTCTACATTTTGCCATCCTAGCCCAAATGTTCTTTGTGTTACCAAAGTTTCATTTTCAGAGGTATTTGTATGTTATTTCTTCAACACTGTCATTGGCTGCCTGATTGGGTGATCAGAATGGAGAAAAGCACGAAATTCATAGCATGCAGCACAGTGGAAAAATAGCTGCTGCACTGTGCAGGCAGGATTCTCTAGGGACAGTTCCTCTGCCCAGCACTCCCTACATTTCCAATTGTTCCCTGGATGTTCAAGCACAGGAAAAGGCTGTATAAGATGGGTAACAAGGACACTTTTCTGAATCCAGAGTGACTTCATATGTCCATTCTGGTAGTTCTCTAGTTCTCCCATTTATTTGAAACAGTTGGCTTATGAAGTCCTGGTTTGTCCAGCTTGTTTGTCCAGCTGGACTCTTCGTTCTGGCAGATTTGCTTTCAAGTGCCATCCACCTCTGCAAAGCTACCTCTAGATCTGCCTTAAGTGAAGCAGACAGGGAGGGAAATTGACAGGTAAAATTGCAATGTTATTGAGAAAACAGATGTGGGCATGCACTGTGAGAGGCAGTGCTTCAAATGCCTTTTCTCTGACAGGTTTAAAATGCAACATTTGTCCCTAGTCTTTTCCAGATTGTTGCATACTGACAAAAAAAAAAAAAAAAAAAAAAAAAAAAAAAAAAAGGGGGGGGGGGGGGGGGGAGGGGAGGTTGGTTGGCAGTCTCGCCTTCCAGTACAGCTAACAAGTAACATTCTAAACTAATAAAGTGGATGCAGATTGCTAGATTTCATGTGCATTTGTCCAGCAAATCTACCAGATGTTATCAAATTACTTTTGGGAAATGTAAGGTAGTAAAAATTTTCTTTACACACCTGTGACAGGAAGGGTGTGGAATATTCCTCTGTCTTCTAGTATCTCTTGAACATTACTGATGAGCCCAGGATATGTTTTGGCACAGAGCTATTAAGAAGTGTGCTTCTTTTTAGTGAAGCATAATACCTCAGAGGTCAGGCTTGTCTTAGAGACAAAAAATCACCCATTCCCATTTTGGCATCCCAGAATTATTGCTATCTAGTATACCAAGATGTGAGGCCAAACTACAAAAGGTAAATTACGTAAGTCTTACTGTTGCAGTAGTAGTTCTGGCCAGATTACACTTTGGGGCTGCATCTTTGATTTCCTGCTTTGGGCATTTCAGGTTGTTTAATATATCATTCTGCTGGAATTCCTTTAAAATCACAGGAACACTGAACACCTTAGGTTGGAGAGGGCCATAAAGATCATCTGGTTCCAACCCCTTGCCACAGGCAGGAATGCCACCCACTAGATCAGAATGCCCAGGATCTCATCCATCCTGGCCTGTTCCAGAGCCTCACCACACTCTGAGTAAAAAACTTCCTAACATCTAACATAACTCTACCCTCTTTCAGTTTAAAGCCATTCCTCCTTGTTTGGTCACTATCAGACCATGTAAAAAGTTGGTCCTCCTGCTACTTGTAAGCTCCCTTGAAGTACTGAAAGACCACAATGAGATCTCCCCAAAGCCTTCTCTTCTCCAAACTAAAAACAACCTTTCATCACAGGAGAGGAGCTCCAGCCCTTTGATCAGCTTTATGGTCCTCCTCTGACCTGCTCCAGCAGGTCCCCTTCCTTTCTGTACTGGGGTCCCCAGGTTTGGACAGAGTACTCCAATTCTCTCTACCTTGCTTCTAGTTGTTCCCTCATAGCATAGCATAACATAGCACAGCATAGCATAGCATAGCATAGCATAGCATAGCATAGCATAGCATAGCATAAAATAAAATAAAATAAAATAAAATAAAATAAAATAAAATAAAATAGAAACCGTGGATGCCTAATCCCTGTAGGTGCTCAAGGCCAAGCTGGATGGGGCCCTGGACAATGCTATCTACCATCTGGCAACACCAGTCGGCACTGGGGGCATTGGAACCAGATGGTCCCTAAGGTCCATCATAGGTCAATCATAGAACATGAGCCGCTCTATGATTCTATGGTTCTATGACTTTTGTGATCAAGTGTAATAGAGTGGTAGATCCTGAGGAGGGAATTAAGGAGTATAAGAAACCCTTGCTTCAGCTGGATGGTACTTACTCCTGGTGTTAGTGAATGTATATCAAACTATGTTCACAAAAGGAAAGCAACTTCATCTGCAGAGTTGAATCCAGCAACGAAAAAAGAGGTTGGAAATTATTTTTTAAATACTTGCATAATATAAAAAACAAAAGTATTAAAGATCCTAATTTTATTTAAATAGTGTCTCCCAAACTGCATCAGGCATTGCTTTATGCAAATGTACTGTAACAAAAATATCTAGAAATCACAAGGCTTTGCTAGCCTAAACCATTGCAGTAGCCTCAGCAAACTGAAAACAATTCTTATGCACTAAAATATAAACTTTCTTTTTATTGCATTGGGGAGTGCAAGAGGTGGATATCTCCCCTACTTTCCCTAGGGATCTTTCTGCATATTTACCAGACATGTTTTCCACCAGATAGTCTTCTGCATAAAGCTAGCATATATTTGCAGAGTTGGCTCGGTTGGTTGAAAACACACAATTGTCTGGGAGTATAATACATACCATCTTCTCTGCAACCACAGTGACAAAATGTGAAATCCATCAAGGATAATAAATAATACCAATGCTGCGAACTGTAATAAAACTATCCTCATATTGTCTATTTCTCTACCAGGATGTGGAATGCATAGTTTGATTAGTTTCTTCGTTAACTGCTGATTTGTTTGCTCTTGTGTGCATAAATGAATGAGTTTGATAGAAATTCACTGAGAAAAAGCTAATTTAGGCAAATGTATTTTTGTATAATTGTTTAGTTCATTAGTTTTTTTTAACTCTTTCAAGCGTAAGCCCGGAACTAAAAATCCAGTCTCTGAATTTTCTGCCTATAGCACCAAAATTTTCATACAATATAGCACAGATGGGGAGGAATGAAGAGCAAGGGCAAAAGTGAAAAGATAGGTGTCCCCCTTGTATGGCAACATTGAATGATTTCTTCTTGGCTCTCTTGAGAAAGTCATTGGTTTAGCAGAAATAGGATGGAATATCATCCAAAACCTCTCTGAAGATGCTACACAACATACCTTTGAGTATAATTTCATAAAAATTAGAACCCTGATATATGCAGTTCTGGACTCGTTAACTAAGTTGTCTTGTAATGCAGTCACAGAGAATTTCTTCTTCCATACGTGGGTTACTTCAAAAGTCATGAGAAGAATCTGGAACTGGATTTGGTTTCTAAAAGGGAGCCTATCTTGCAGGGGAGCACAGGTATTCAGTGATAGGATTCTAAGCAGATAGGCACCTGAAATTTTTCTAAAGCATATGGCTTTATTCACAAGCATAATGAGCTGCTGTAATCAACTATAACCGTTATGAATGTGTGGATCCCATGAGCAATTGCTACAGACACAACCAGATCTGAAAAGATGGAAGATAGTCATCTACTTAGTTGTAGGTGAAAAATTATGCTTTTGACATTGAGTTCAGAAAGTGAACTATCTGAGTGGAATTAGCCATCTCATATCAGGTAATGAGGTGACCAGCTGGTAGCTGGAGTAGCTTCAAATGAGGGGATTGCTACCTGCATGAATTTCCCTTCCAACAGTTATATTTGGCCAGCTATATCTCACATCTGATTTTGTGTATGGAATTATGTTACTGATCATATTTGTTGGAAAGAGGCACAGAAAATGATGTTGTCCTCAGAGATTTGCTTCATCTTTTTGTTCTCTGGTAGTAGTAGCATCATTAAAAGAAGTCCTCAAGTCTCTCTGAATTTAGGGCACAACTTAAGTATAGGCTTCCATTGAAGAGGGAATCAGAAAAGAAAAATGCTTGCAAAAAAAACACACATCCAGTGAAAAATTTTCCTCTGGGGAAGTCTGAAGCCATCATGTGTTATATGTGTCTCTCTAGCCAATTAGAGACATTCACTCAGCTGTTTCTCTCAGAATTTGTCAGGTTTCTAATGTAATATATAAATCTGTTCCTGCTTGACTCCCACAGCTGGTTTTGATCAAACTCCTATAAAAAGGAAGTTTCAATTAGCACTGATCCAAGCATATTCTGGAGGATTTTTTTTTTTTTTTGGCTGTTCAGCAAATAGCATTCTTTGTTCACAGGGCTGCTTGTGACTCCAAAATGCAATGCAGCCAGAATTGTGAGTCATCACCACAAGCACTCTACTTACTACAGAGGTCAGACTGCCAAAACCAAAGGAATTAGCTGGCCAGATTGAATTAGCGGTTGAAACATTAATTTATGCTACATAAATGTTATTGTGGCCCTGTGGGCAAGTACTTAGGTCATAGGCTTTGCGAACTATTCGTACCAAGAGGGTTTTCCAGCCATAAATCAGCTTCTTAGCATACCTTCGTAAAGCATCATTGTCTCAGTACTGTGCTCCCTGCGTCCACAATGATGCTACTTGGCCATGGCTGGAGCAGTGACAATGCTGGGTTTGGCCAAGTTCTGGCTGCCCACGTCCATTTAGCAGCAGCTGGCAGTAGTGCAGCTGTGCAGCTAGTGGAGAGCCTAGCATCTCAAGCATGTGCACCACCCAGCCCTGATAAGCTACTTCTCTTCTAGGGGAGGAGGAAGATTATATGCATTTTTGGATAGATTATTTCAGAGTAAAAAAGAAAAAAAAAAAAAAAAAAGCAGAAGAAACTGTTTTCTGGCTGAAAACTGTGGTAAGAGAGGATGCATGCCAAGAAAGAATTCTCCACAAATGATAATGTTTAAACTTGTTTTTATGTGTTTGGATGTATCTTTGCCAAAATTCTGACTGGGCCTCATCGTTGGAGCTTTTTCATCACGAAGCCAGTGGCTGCACCCTGTGAGCACTTCATAAGTAATGACATGACTGGGGGCCATTGGTGCTGTCTGCTGGTGCCAACTGAACATGCGCCACTTTTCTGCAAGCAAGGTAGACACTGCAGGTCCATGAGAAGTGAGGTAATGTCTGTCACAGAGGGGAAGATCAGCCCTTTTAAACAAGTGTGCCTCTCTCCGAGCTGAAATTCCCCTCCAATTATTTGATTTGGGGTTGTGCCTGCTATTGCACAAAGGGTTATTTGTTTTACTATTGTTTGGTTTTGTTCAGCTCAGCTAGCACATCCACCCCCTTGTACCACTGCCACTGTGATGCTGAATCACACTGCTCATACATCTTCCCCTGCAGAGTGCCACAACACCTGCCTCCTCTTGTTTTTAAATGTCATACAGCCCGCATCCTTATCGAGTATCTCCGGTGTTTCTTTTCTCAAGGACACAACAACCTCAATTCAGATTCTGGACTGCAACTTGTTTTCACCCATGCTTCTGGTCCCGGGCTTGTTATTTTAGGAATCTTGGACATTAATCATCTGGTGTAAACAATTTTTTCTCTGTGTTGAATATTTCAACTGGATCACAAAAGAATGTTTTTGTAACATTAAATATTCATAAAATTGTACTAAAATAGTTAAGGCTATGTGAAATACATGAAGCCTTGAAATAATAAATATTTTATATTTTAATAACTATTCATGAGACTTTTTTTTCATGAATAATGTGTCATTATCATAAGTTTGGGGTTTTTTTGAATGTGCTAACCATTAAGTGTGTCCCATTATAAATGGAAACATTTAGTCTACTTAATAGCTAAGTAGGTCTGATATTGCCAAACCTGCTTGTCTAAGTAATAACCATTCATCCTGCTCCTGAAACACTCCCGTGTTCCTTGTTTTTACTGCAGGATCCAGTTTACCATTGCAAGGATTTCAAGTTGGCTATTAAAGCTGCCAGAGAGCAAATTTTCTGCATAAATAGCTTTTTCTAGAAAGCAAATAAATGATTATCTGAAGGGAGGCTGATTTTCAGCAATAATGAATCCGTATGTTTCCATTAAACCTGTCTTCAGAAAACTCATGACAGAAAGAAAAAACGTTAGTAGTGACAAAAATTTCTTGTCTGACTTATATAGGTTTCTTTTCTTTATATATATATTTATCTCCGTTATCTTCATGAAATTAGAACCACAGCATGTATCACTGGGTGGCAAGAATTACGTGTTTCCTAAGCAACTATTTAATCAACTGATGTAGTGGACATGGTATTTACTACATTTCATTAATCAGGTTAAAGCAGTGGGGATATTTATGACATTACCCCTACCAAAGCATACATAGTAGTAACTAGTAGGTGGAATGCTTCTCAGGGGCAGCAAAAATTATTTCCTGGCTAGGTAACATGGTTTACAGCAAAAATAGCCTATAGTGGTTTGTTATTGTGGTGTCTGTCTGGAAACCAGATTTGAGCTTTAAAAATGGAAATCAACTTACTTTCCATCAAATTTTCCTAGGAGAGGGTCTGAAAATTTGGCTGCCCTTTCACATGGTTCAGTCTGTGTAGTGGAGATATTTTTACATTCTGTTACTGGAAAGGCACTCCTCCCTTCTGGAGCACACGCAACTGATGGTGCTGCCTGCACAGCCCATGTTGGTACATGGTGATGGAGCAGAGCACAGCTGCTCCTCAGAGGGACATCCACTTGCTGTTTTGCTCTGACCACCCCACAGAGTCTGGGACCACGAGCATGGCCTCCCCAGAGTTGGTGCTGTGCACCTCCTGGGTACATCTTGGCAACAATACACTCTTCCCTAGTGTTTGCTGCCTGGTCATCATTTTGTTGCCATGGATCTTTCTTGAATCAGGAAAGACAAGAATGCTGAAGTAGGGAAGAAGGCTTAGAAAAAAAAAAAAGAAAAAAAAAAAAACCCAAAACAGGAGGCCTACCCTAACATTTATACTAGAATTGTCTAGAGACATTGCAGAATCCTAATTCCTTATACTCAGTAATTTTTTGGCAGTTTTGATTGTTTTAATACATTTCACGTCTGGTTTTGATTTACTATGTTGCATTTATACTATTGTTTTGGTCACTTCTGCACTACGTATTAGTTACGATTCTTACTGTTTGCTATTTTTGAGTTACAGCTTGAAATATGGTTTTTAACTGTGAAAGAAAATACCTCCAAGGACAGACCCATAGAATTTGTCAAAATCTGTTTGGTTAGGTTAGAATTCTGTTTTTTTATATTTTTTATATACTTAGTATTATAATTATCTATTGTATCAGTTAAATATTATTAGAGTTTTTGAGTGAACCAGGCTTGAGTTTTATGCCAACATATCTAACACAAAACACAGCCAAAACTAACTAAAAATCCTAAAAATCTTAACTCTCCTACTTATTCATTCTGATGCTGTATTTTAGACCTGTGGAAGACATTTTAAAAAGTATGTGAATACACTGAAAATAAGTTCATTCAACAGCTCTAAATTTAACAGGAAGTTTTTCTACGAAGCAGTGTATGCTTGTGATGTCAAACATCCCAGGGTCTTAAGTCTCAGGAATTGTGCAGCTGCTCGAGAAGTAAATGTACTTAGTTAGCTCAAAATACTAGTAAATTATTATAGAGACCACTTAAGAGAAAAATCATCTCAGACACAGAAGCATTGAAGTGAGCATTTTGAATCTTAATTAAAAAAAAAAGTCAGTGCATTAATTGTGTCAAGCACGCTCGCAAGGTCACCAAGGGCAAAGGAAGCACTGCAAAATTTTTTTATGTTCTCA
Organism: Numida meleagris; assembly: GCF_002078875.1. NCBI lineage: Eukaryota > Metazoa > Chordata > Aves > Galliformes > Numididae > Numida > Numida meleagris. The sequence continues at coordinate 73,285,946 of NC_034438.1, forward strand.
TCACATCATAGGATTGAAAATGCCCCTGATTTCTCTGGAAGGGGATAAGTGATAACTAGAAATTCAAAAGAATATTTTAATACTTTAATTATCATGCCTCTTTGTGGGATTAGTAGTTAATGTAGGATATAAATATTTCCTTTTACAGATATTTAAGTAGATTTGCATTTTCTGAAGTACATCTATGTGTTTCAAAGTCAAAAATTCATGGTTGTCATTAGAAACTGTCCTGGATTTTCTGAGCACCCACACAGCCAATGTTGACTGTACTAACCTAATAAGATTCAACATTACACTGATTTCTGTAGAGTTACAATTGATCTATGTTGGTATCAAAATCAGATTCCTGATGGTAAAGCAGGATTTTCTATTTGCCTGTTTTCTTGTTTCTAAAATGGATATTTTAGTGTAGTGTACCAAGGAGGTACACTGAGCCAGTACTGCCAGCTGAGGCTACTTTGAGACAACTGCCTTGGTTTCTCAAAACTAAAACTGTCTAACAAATGATGTCTCCATGGCTAATATCTAAAGAAGAAATAGGAAAAGGAAGAGAAAAAGGAGGAGAAAAAGAAAGACAAAAGGAAAAAATGAATAGAAAAAGTACAAAAAAAAAAAGAAAAAGAAAGAAGGAAGGAAAAATCTAGTAAATGTGAAACTTCTTATTGGGTAAATCTTGTGCACATATATCGAAAAAGGTAATGTAACTTTCTAGGAATGCAGATGATCCTAAAACATGTGTCATTTTATATTTATGTCTAGGACCTTGCTGGTCAAGTGGAAAATTAGACAAATTAAGTCTGTTTCTGGAGGACAAATTACTAGAATTGTTAAGGAGAAGGTGGTTATGTTCTGAGTAATTTTCAAGGGAATGCTATCGAAAGAATTTAGCTATTTCCTAGTTTTTGACTAAAATGAGAACAAAAACAATGAAAACACCAGCTGCAAGTCTCTGGATAATGTAGACATCTTGTATCCCAGTTGGTGGATTGTAAACTGAAAGATAAAGAGGTAATGGGCTGTTCAAGGTGAGGTGGCATGGGGCCTGAGGCAACTTGATCCAGTGGAAAGTGTCCCTACTCATGGCAGGAGGATTGGAATCAGATGATCTTTAAGGTCCTTTCCGAGCCAAACTATTCTGTGATTCTATGATATAATTCCACTGCTGTTGCAGTAGCATTTTAAAAATCCCAGTCCTAAACCACTAACAGAAATAAAATAGATACAAAATAAGAAAAAGAGCCTGGAAAACACCAAAGGTGTAAGACAACTGGATCTTCAGACCATCATCTCATTTTTTTACAGACTGAAAATTACTTCTCACATTTTTTTAATCTTTTATAAAGTGAAATTCAGACCTGCCAGAGAAATTAGAACAAATGCCATCAGATTTGGAGAACTGAAAATCAGTTGATATGTGGACTCGAATATGTGAATTCTACTTCACTGATAACCAACTGGAGAAGTGCTTAAGTTCCTTATAGTTCATTCTGCCTTTCTGTTTTTTCATTTACACACTAATTTAAAACAGAGAAACCTCTCACATTTCAGATTATCCATAATTCAGTTATCAGAAACATTAGTAAGTAAACAACCATTTCTTATACTGTCAATGAAAATAGTTTAAGAACCCCTTGTTGATGATTGACTGACATCATTAAAAATTACATGATTAGGAAGGCAAACATTGAGAAGTATGCCTAGGTGGAGGAAATATGAACTGCTGAGAAGAAAGAGAAGCAGAAGGAAGAAGTCAATTGGCACTGAGATATCTGGCTTTGTTGTTCCTTTCAAAATCAGCAATAATTCAGATACTGAATACCAGTTGAAAATAAAACTTATAACTGTTAGAACAAAGAAGTATGACTTACTCTGCAATTTTTCATATTTCCTTATTTCCTTCCTCTCAAAAGCTTGTGAAAACATGCCTTTCCGGATCTGCAGTTTGTTGATCTAGCTGGATGCTTTTAATGAATTATTAGATAAAGTCTGGGAAGAAAAAAAAAACAGAGAGAGAGGACTAAAATAGGTTACAGCTTAATCCCTGTAATATAGACCAGAATGCAGTTTGCATTTTTCAACCACGTGTAGTTTGACTAATACAGATATTTTTACAACAGTTCCATAAAGCACACTGCAGCCTCTTACAATCCCAAAATGTGTTCTTACTCTGACATAGTTTCTCTTTCAAACACACTATAGGTTTCATTATTCAAAATTTTAATTTACATGTCCTATTACTAAGTTTTATATGCAAATGAATTTTGCAGACATTCAGAACTTAACTGCTTATAATCTCAAATGTCATGGGTAACACTAAAGGAAATCAAGGGAAAAGACTAATTCACCACCTCATTTCCTAGTCTATGAATTTCTGGACTATCTTAGTTTACTGTCAGATACCTCTAAATTTTGGAGGTTTAAGCAGATTGTGGGAAACTTAAATTCATGACCCTTTTTCTACAAATTTTTGTTGTCATTGTAGGGAGAATTAGTTCCCTAGAAATTGATGTTGACTTCTTTCTTTTCCCCCATGCACAAAAGTGAAGAGTTACGGCTAAGTGTGCCAAAATAAATAAATAAAAGTATCAAAAGAAATGGCAGCTTTCTTTATTTATTTTCTTTCTTTACTTAAGAGATTCGTGCTGTCACTCAAGAGATTTTATATAAGCTCCTACTAATTGCTGACTTATTGCAATGGTATTGACTCAGGGAAAATTATTGGAAGATCTCCTCTGTTAATCACACAGTACATTATTTGTTGACATACTGAGTTTATTACCATTAGAGAAAATGGATTTTCATGTTTGTCTTTCAGCCATTTCAGCATTAGTATTAAAACTGACAAATGACGTTGGTAGTGGTATGGAGCCAAGGGTCATATGTGGTAAGGTACATGATTTATCCCAGGCTTTTGATCTTGTGAACTATGGTTTTTAACTTGCAAAATGTTTGCCAGGCTTTTTCAAGCCTAGTGTTTCCTAGATGTAATCTTATTTTGCTGATATGTGCAGTTATTCTGTATAACTATCAATTTTCTGCAATTTCCAAGTGACTCTTCTAAAGTGATCTAGAATTTCTAGCAATCAAATGCTTTTGTTACTCGACGTATCACATTTCTAAAATATAAATTCTCTATCTAGGATAGGTCAAATGTATGCAGGCAAGATGTTAAGCAATTATAAAAGCAACTGCCACAGACTTTCTGGAGGAGTTGTCTTCACTGGCCTTCCGTGTTCAGGCCTGAACCTTCTATTTTCAATATCATTTTAATGTAAAATACATTGTATTTTTTTGTTTGTTTGTTTTAAATCACCATCAAAGCCTCCAGGATTGTTACAACACTATAAACTACAAACTACTTTTTATCTTGCTGGCACATTTCAATGTTTGTCATCTTATTTAAAAGACAAGAAGAAGAAAAGCAGGCACTGCATTTCCTGGGAATAGGCTAAGGTTAGAATTACTGCAAATGAACTTTGGATGACAATAATAGATAATAGTTTATTTTCATCAGATACCTTCAGATATTATAATTTGATATGGTAAAACAAATACAGTTTTAAATAGGAAAGAAAAACAAAGCTTGATTAGCAAAAACTTAGGGCAGAGAGAATTTTCATCCTTCAGTGCTCCATAGAGTAACTGGGTTTAGAAGTGTTTGCACTGAATTCATACTGTATGTCATTTACGTTTAATCTATATGCATATTTAAGAATGGCTAAATCAGCAAATGGATTAGTTTTGTTAATCTAATCTGAAGTTCTGTGAAGTCAGCTTCTCTATTCCCATGCACTGTGTGGGAGCCAAGTACACTTCAAGCCATGTATTATTATATTTTCTGTCTAACCTTGTGTTTGGAGAGGCGTTGTACACCTCAGATGAGAAACAGCATGTGTGGATGGTGAATATTTACTTACCTGTCGTTTCAGCCGAACAGTTATTAATACTTCTGAAGCTGTCATAATGTAACTGAAGAAAAAGCAACACTGAACACAGCTCAAGCCCCAGCTGCTGACACCCTCTCCTCACACTTTCCTCCTTCTTTTGCTTTCTAAAGGGAAAAGATCAGGGTCTCACAATTAAATGACTGCTTATTCCGTGTTGCCACTTTCAGGGGCATGAAGTCTCCCTGCCACTCTCAGCTACTCATGGTCTCTCTCCCTGCAGTCCCATCCATGGGTGACCCTCAGGGATTTTGAGATATGTGACTTGTTAACTCCTGCACTTTTGTGTGGTTGGAACTGGCGGTCAGTTTTCTCCCAGAGAATGATGAAACATGCTACTTGAATGATGTAATTCTTCAAAACTGTTATGTTGTTAACAGTTGAAGATTAGAAGATTTTCATAGTTGTGAATTTCCTAAAAATAAGGGGGGGGGGGGGGAAGGTAACATTAAAAACTGTTAATGCTTGACTGTAAGCTTCTGCAAAGTGTTAGAATTGTACTCCAAAGCCTTATTGTGCTTTTGCAGTGTGGATGTAACTATGGTGACAGTTTTTTCTTAGTACTATTAGTCTAATGCTCCCTAAACTTTGAGGAGCATGTTAAATCAGATCTGATTAAATCAGGTTCCCTTGGTAGAGTAGAAGATTGCTTAAACCTTTCTAATTTCTGACCTATGATTGTGCTCAGTTAAATGTGATATTAAGGTCGAGGTCTAAAATAAAGTCACAAAGCAGACCACAAATTCATTACTACATTTTAATTCATGTACTGACATATCTGAGAACATGTTCCTTTATCTTTGACCCCCAGTTGTAAAGGAAATCCATCTGTTCTTACTAAGTAGTGCAAGCCTCTGGAGAGTAGATTGTCAGGATTGTTAAGCATATAGAAGGTCACAATAAGGAGACGTGTATAAATGCTGTATCATTAATATTCTCCTTCACAAAGAGCATTGGCAAAAATCAGTAAATAAGGACCACAGTCCACAATGCCACATGAGTCATTTCAGAGCAGATTACACATTGGGGATGTTTGTAAAACCCATTCCACTTCAGGTGTCATGCTTAGGTACAATTAAGTGGACCAAATCAGGCACCTAAATTCCCTCTACAGGCAAGAGAGACTGGTACTGATGAGGCAGCTATTCACTACTAGAGTTTGATGCTGAGAAGGCAGTGCAAATGCTGCTTTTGTTCTGACATACAACACACATGAACAAGATAAAATCATCATCAAAATGCAAAGAAAAGAAAAAGAAATTAGTAAATCATAATGAGAATTAGCAATGATTTTATGGTAAGATGCCCGTTCCCAGCCAGGTCAATTTTTTCTATGTACAACACATTCATATGGCTCATACTCTGTCCGATTTTTTTTTGTATCTGAAAAAGGTAGAGAGTTTATTGCTTTGTTTGCTGTAGCCATTCAACTGGTACTAATGTTATATATGCGGTACTATCTTATTCCTTAGCACCATGAACTGCCTGTCAGTCTTCATATTTGAAAAAAGAAAAAATCCCAGCCACCCCACTGTGCTGGATGTGACAGCACTGTAATGTCAGAGGACCAAGGGAAAGGTGACAGTTTATGATAGAAATAAATCTTTTATGAGAGCAAACTTGGGAGAACTGCATGCTTTTGTAGAGTTATATCTCTACACAGTTACCACTGACAGCCTTCTCAAATGCACTTGTTTGATAAGGTGAGGTTTTTATTGTGTCTAATCATGTATTGGGTCAGTGGGGGAGGGGGGGAAGAGGGAAGAGAAAACTTATATGTTCTTTGTGTATGGATATGATATCTAAAATATATTCATGAGTGTATGAATTCACATAAATACTGATACTTATCAGTACAGATGTGTGTTTGGATATATGTGAATTTGAAGATAATTACATTTGCTAAATGGTCCTTGAACTTACTCCCATATTTTATGGCACAAGTCTGATTGCTAGACAGAATACAAGTGCTGTGGATTATTATTCTGAAACAGGAAAAAAGGGCTTTGTCAAAAAAAGACTTTAATTTTTATGAGAGGACATGCATTATAATTGTATTTTCAGAAAAACAGAGAGGTGCTCCATTTTCCATGTCTTTGCAGTACTTTAAATATGCTGTCTGTAACTAGATTGCAGAATCATTAAATTCAAGAGGGACTTTTAAAATTTTAATTCATGTAGAAGAGTTCAGAAAGAAGCATAAACAGAAACCTATGCACGCTAGAGCCAGCCAAAATACTTTGAAGGATTTATTACGTGCTCATCCTGCCCTCTGAATCTTTCATTTTTACAGTTAAGCTATTCCAGTTCTGTCACGTTGCCACTGTAAAAATAATTGATAAGAATATTTTAAACCTCAGGAATTTCTGCTTTCATTCATAAAAAAAAAAAAAAACCCAAAAAAAACAAAAAAAAAAACCAAGGGTGTATGAGAAAATTTTTGCTCCAAAAAACTACAACGTCACAATGAAACTGGCAAATAGAGCTGCAACCCCAGTCTCCCCTCTGTCTAACTGTTGTGTGTCACTTCTGTTACTCATTGATATGCCCAACTGTGCATAAAGTTACAAGTGCAAACCCCACACAGTTTTCTTCTCATTTTCTTCTCAGTCGCGTGAGTTAAAATGAGTGCTCAGGAAGCAGCAATAAGTGAATACCACAAAATCACTGCAATGACAGAAAAAAAAAACCCAACCCTTTTTATTTATTTTTCAGCTCTTCCAAAGTTTTTTCCAGTCTTTGCTAACATTCCCCCTTCTTTTTACAATGATGCCATTTTTTCCCATTTCACATTGCATTTTCTTGCATGAGCAGCAGGATTACTGTTTGATGCAGTAGATCTTTACCACAGACTCATGGGAAGTGCCAGTACACTGCCATCACACCCAAAGGTTTTTCTGTAGTGTGGTAATCTTGTGATAGGCTAACTCTTTATCTTGATAGCTGGGCTGTTGATGTCCATAGTCTGAAGGGCCCAGGCAAGTGGCTGTGAAGTGGAAGGAAACAGAGAATGGATATGGGTTTTTTTTTGTTTTTTTTGTTTGTTTGTTTGTTTGTTTGTTTTTTTAATAAATGTCCCATTCCTCATCTTGTGTGAAGGTCTACAGATCTTACAGAAAGGTCTCGTGGTTGTGGCCGCCATGAATGGGTTGTTAGGGTGCTTCAGCAGGCAGAGGTTGTTGCACATGGCACACATTTTCTCCTGACAGCATGAACTTGGAGCACAGCTAAACAGACAGCGTGCCCACAGGCAGACATGTGGGAAGGATCCCAGTCTGGCTATGTGCAGTCAAACTTGATGTCCAATTAATTCCATCCGCCAGTCCAGGAAAGTAAACTGTATTATTCCACACACTGTTTTGCCAAATAATCCCCAGTAGTCAAGTTGTTAGGCCCTGTAGGCTTCAGCTCTCTTTTGTTAGCAAAGTAGCCCAGCCGAGCTTCCTGCTTATTGTGTTTGCTCTCCAACCTCAAATTTTTACTTTTCTTTGTAAGCATATATTTTCAGAGACCTCTTTCTGCTTCTTTTTTTTTTTGTGACAGATGTGGTTGTTAACAACAAAATCAGATGAAGAAGGAAGAGGAAGGGGATTTTTCAGCCCAAACAAATGTGCTTTTTCACTTTTTTTCTTAATATTCTGTTTGTTTGTGTGCGGTTTTTCATATTAAAAGAAAAAAAATTCTGAATCCCATCTGGTGAGTAGCACATAGTGTCTCTTCCCAAAACTCCCACTCTAGGAATGCTGCAAGATGCCAGAGCGTGGGACGTGTTAAAGCAAAGGCCAGAGCTTTCCTGCTCTGTTGTCAACTCACTCCTTGCTAAACACTGCTCTCTCAAGAACAGATATGGGCCGAAGAAAAACAGTCAAGTCAACAGATGCTCTTCAGATTAGAAGGAGTCAAAGGTATGGGGGTTACCCAAGTGGTTCAGATGCTTCCCCAGTGCAAGTCAGAATATTTGAGGAAATCCACAGCAGCACTCTTGCCCATATCCCCACTGTTCAGCATAATGCCTTCTGCAGCCCTATGACCACCCTCTTCCCTACCTTTTCTTCTCTCTTTCGTCTTGACGGAGCTCCTGTGTGCTTCTGTTTATCACCTATACTGCTTACAGTTTCCTCTAGTCTCCCTCTGTCCTTATTTGCAGATGGATTTCTGGTGATGCCTTTCTACATTTTTCAGGCTGTAAACTTGAGCAGCTGGTATACATCTCTTGCATCAAACACTGTGGTAAGCCTATTGGTTTATTTAAACAAGCCTGACAATTTGCCATGAGAAAATGCCCTATAAAGAGGAAGACTAAGTCCAAAGCTTTGTTTTGTAGGTTAATGACTTGGCTGCACAGAGAGCAACTTTTTTCCAAACATAAACAGAGTATGGCCCGTTGGGTATCCAGGGGGGTTGGCACTGGTAGGGTTTTCAATACAATTGTCTGAGACATAAAACCATAGAATCACCAGGGTTGGAAAAGACCTCCAAGGCCATCCAGCCCAACTGTCCACCTACCGCCAATATTTTCCCACTAAAACTCATTCCTTAGTAGCACATCGCATATTAACAGATGTCTAGAAAATGTCAGAGAAATATCGCAAAATTGAAGTCTGTGCCGTTATTATTTCTCCTTATCAAAAGTGAAGACTGTGTAAATGTCCATTCTTCATTTGAGTTGCTTCAGACTGAGCTACAGAAGAGAATAAATTAGGGACACACAATTAAATCAGCATTTAGTTAAGAGTAATTGGTGAAAATAATACATAGGTTCTCTGTATTTTAATGAGTGGAGAAAATTTCTACACATTTCTCTATGGAGAGGAATAGTTTTAAAATAACTTTGAGCTTATAATCGTCTACATAAATGCATCTCTCTGAGTTTGTTTATGCATATGCATATATATGTACACAAATTTTGTCAAAGACTGATGTATCCAGAACACTCCCTTCTGTCATACCTTTTCATCTGTACAAATAAAAACACCAATAATTACTCTAGCTAACTGCAATTTCACCAGGAGAAACATAACTAATAGATCTTCACAAAAAAATAGTAGATTTTATTTTCATTATTAATTTTTATTTTATGAGAGGAAAACAAAAATGTGGAGTTTTATAATAGTACATTCCAGAGATTCTGTACATTTTGAAACTACGGGAATTACATAGGAGCTGTTTTCTTGGTAGTGAACCTATGGCAAGGATGCTGTTCAAAGGAAACTAATAGAAGACTACACCTAGAAAGCACTGTATAATAAAATCTCAGAAATGTTTGTAAAGACTATAAAAAGACTTACAAATCATATCATGTTTCTAAGAAATACAGATTCCATGAATATAAATATGTATCAAATTCTCTTAAAACTCTTGTAGAAATGATTTTATACATTTAATATTTAGATGTTTTTCTTTTCATGTTGGACTGTACCTTTGGAAAAAGATGTTTTATTCTCAGTCATGGTGGAAAAAATGGCTTTTTGATCTTTTATTTGTCCATTACTTCTTGTCCCCTCCCTCAGATTCCATTACTAGTCTTTTTCCTCTTCCCAAAGGTTTGGTCCTTTCCCAAGTGGTTGTTTTCAGAAGTCAAGGAACAATGGAGAACATGAGAAATCTGCTAAAATGACCTCACCTTCAATTGTATCTCCCTGGTCATATAAATTAACACCGTTTCACTGTCTCCAAAACCAAGTTAATTTTAATTGTATCAGTATACAAAATATATTAACGCATAGATTAGAGGGACAGATAAGATATACCTACTAGAAAATCTGTTAAGGATTATTAATATTTTTCTCATAAAATAAGCGTCACAGACAGATGATGAAGAGCTATACCCATTAACTAATCTGTGTTTTATTTTTATATGTGAAATATAAAATGAAGGATTGAGAGGAAGGGAGTATGTGCATGGTAAGTAAGTAAATGTACTCAGAAAAGTGAATGAATATCAAGTTAGCAACACACATTTAAAAAGAGAAAACAGAAGGACTCATGAAAGGGAAAACAGTCAAGTGATGAAGTGGTTTGCTGTTCCAGAGGGCTTTAAACTAGGTTTAAAGAAGGAACAGGATAAAACTACACTTACTAGAGATAAGCCTTGGGGCAGCATGCCGGGGTTTAGAGTGAGACAAAGAGCCCAGCTGAAGTGCTTCTGTACCAGAGCACACAGTGTGGACAACAAACAGGAAGAGCTGGTAGCCCTTGTGCAGGAAAATGATGGCTTAGTTGCCATCACTGAAACGCTGGAGTGCTGCAGTTAGAAGGCTGTAAGCTCTTCAGAAGGGATAGGCCTGGAAGGAGAGGCAATGGCGTGGCTCTCTGTGTTCAGCAGTGTTTTGATGCTGTAGAGCTCAGTGCTGGAAATGATGAGTCCTTAGACGAAAGACCAGGAGGAAGGCCAACAAGGCTGACATCTTGATGTGGTCTGCTACAGACTGCCCAATCGAGATAAAGAGAATGATGAAGTATTCAGTGAGCAGCTGGCAGAAGTCAGGTAATTGCTAGCCCTTCTTCTCATGGGGTACTTCAACTTCCCTGATATATGGTGGAAATACAGTACAACAGAGAAGAAGCAATCTGGGAAGTTCTTGGAGTGTGTGGAAGGTAACTTCCTGACAAAGCAGGTAAGAGAGCCTAGCAGGGGAAGTACCCTACTAGACCTGCTGTTTACAAACAGAGAAGGACTGGTGGGAGATGTGTTGCCTGGCAACTGTCTTGGGTGTAGTCACCAGTAAATGACTGAGTTCTCTACTCTTGTTGAATTAAGGAGTGGGGTCAGCAAGACTGCTTTCTGGAAGGTGGACTTCAAACTGTTATTACATTGGTTGTGAGAATCCCTTGACAGTGAGTCCTGAAGGGCAAAGGGGTCCAGGAGGGTTGGACATTCCTTAAGAAGAAAATATTAAAGGTGCAGGGACAGGATGTCCCTGTGTATCATAAGATGAGCAATCAGGGAACAAGACCAGCTTTGCTGAAAAGGAAGCTTTTTTTGAAACTCTGGGCAAAAAAAAAAAGAATTTAACATCTTTGGAAGAAAGGACAAACAACCTGGGAAGAGTGCAAGGATGTTGCTAGGATCGGCAGAAGGAAAATTAGAAAGGCAGAAGCCCAGCAAGAACTTAATAGGACCACCACTGTTAAAGATAATAGAAAATATTTTTACAGATATATTAACAACAAAAGGAGGACCAAGGAGAATCTCAGTCCTTTATTGCATGTGGCAGGGTAACTTACCACTGAGGATGAGGAAAAGGCTGAGGTTCTTAATGCCTTATTTACTTCTGTCTTTAATAGTCAGACCAGTTATCCTGAGGATACTCAGCTCCCTGAGATGGGAGACAGGAATGACAAGCAAAATAAACCCTACACAATTCACGAGGAAACAGTGACCTGCTACTCCACCTGGACAGTCACAAGTTAATGGAGCCAGATGATAGGATCCCCCCGAGGGTAGTGAGGGAGCTGGCAGAAGTGCTCACCAAGCCACTTTCCCTCATTTGTCAGCAATCCTGGTCAATCAAAGAATTCCCTGATGACTGGAGACTTGCCAATGTGATGCTGATCTACAAAATTGTCAGAAGGTGGATCCAGGAACTAGAGGCATATCAGTCCGACCTTGGTATCAGGGAATATTATGGAGCAGATCATTTTGAATGTAATCACACTGCATGTACAGTACCATCAGGGGATCAGACCTAGCCAGCATGGGTTCATGAAAGGCAGGTCCTGCTTGACCAGCCCGATCCCCTTCTATCACCAGGTGACCCATCTGGTGAATGTGGGAAAGGCTGTGGTTGTAGTCTATGTGGACTTTAGAAAAGCCTTTGACTCTGCCTGCCACAGTATTCTCCTGGAGAAGCTGGCAGCCCAGCACTTGGAGAGGTGTACTCTTTGCTGGGTAAAAAAACTGGCTGAATGGTCAGGTTCAGAGAGTGGTGGTGAATGGAGTTAAATCCAGCTGGAGACTGGTGATAAGTGGTGTTCCCCAGTGGTTAATATTGGGGCCAGTCCTGCATAGCATCTTCATTGATGATCTGGACAAGGGGATTGAGCGCTTAGCCACAGTAATTTTGCAGATGACACCATACCGGAAGAAAGTGCTGTTCTGCCTGAGGATAGGAAGGCCCTGCAGAGGGATCTGGACAGGCTGAGTCAGTGGCCTGAGGCCTATTTTATAAGCTTCAACAAAACCAAGAGCCAGGTCCTGCAGTTTGGTTACAACAACTCCATGCACTGCTAGAGGCTTAGGGAGGAGTGTCTGGAAAGATGTGTGGGAGAAAGATCTGAGAGCATTCGTTGATAGCCAGCAGTGTGGCCAGGAAGATCAAAGGCATCCTGGCTTGTATCAGAAATTGTGTGGCCAGCAGGACTAGCAAGATGATTGTCCTTGTTACTGGTGAGGTCACATCTTGAGTTCTGTGTTCAGTTTTGGGCCCCTCACTACACGAAGGACGTTAAGGCCATGGAGCTTGTCCAAAGAAGGGCAACAAAGCTGGGTGAAGAGTCTGGAGTACAAGTCTAATCAGAAGCAGCTGAAGAAACTGGGATTATTTAGTCTGGAGAAGAGGAGGCTCAGCAGAGACCTTATCACTCTCTACAACTACCTGAAAGGAGGTTGTGGTGAGCTGGGTGTCAGGCTCTTCTCCCAGGTAACTAGTGATAGAACAAGAGGTAATGACCTTAAGTTGTGCCAGGAAAGATTCAGGCTGGACATTAGGAAAGGTTTCTTCTCAGAAAGAGCAGTAGTGAATTGGAATAGGCTACCAAGAAAGTGGTGGAGTCATCATTGCTGGAGGTTTCAAGAAAAGGGTTGATGTGGCACTGAATGACATGCAAGGAACAGCCAGGAGAGTATCCACTGTTGTGTATGGGGAAAGATGAAGTGTATGAACAAAGGAACACTGTTTACTTGCTATTACTAGGTTGTAAGCTAGTGAAAACTGAGTGGTAGATGAGTGAAAATTAGGAGCTATGAGAGGGCTGGAAGGCTTGGTAATGCCTACATGGAGGAAACTGAGGGAAGCAGCACCTTTCCTAAATCTTAGGTCCCTTGGAGGAGACCTAAGACACAAGGGATAATGGAACAGGTCCCTGCTCAGATAGCAGGCAACCCCTCTCCCAGCACACCCACCTACCCAGGTACCCTTGAATAATAGGTATGAGGCCCTGGGACTCGAAGGACATGTAAGTGGGGATGTTGAAGAAAGTCCATTCAGAGGGCTGTCTAGAGCTAGTCAGTCAGCCCCGTGCCTTAAGACTGCCTCTAACAAGAAGAAAAGCAAGGTGGTTGTCATAAGCAACTTCCTTCTGAGGATAACAAAGGGTACAATATGCTGATTAAGCCCTACCCACAGGGAGGTCTGCTGCCTCTATGGAGTCCAGATCAGGGACATTACCAGGAAGCCCTGTGGTCTGCTACAGTGTTGTGATTATTACCCCCTTATGGTAGTTCAGGTTGGCAGTGATGAAGTCTAGGGAGAAACCAGAAGGCTATCAAGATGGACTTTAGGGCACTGGGGTGGTTAATTGAAGGAGCAGTAACTTAGGTTGTGTTTTCCTCAATCCCTTCAGAAGCAGGGAAAAATAGTGAGAGGAACGCGAAAACCCATCTGATCAACACATGGCTAAGTGGCTAGTGCTATCAGTCCAATTTTATTTCTTTTTTTAATCATGAGGCGGTTTATTCAGTACCATGCCTGCTGGCAACAGATGTGTTCCACATGTCTCAAAGAGGGAAAGTATTCTAGACCAGGATTTGGCAGGGTTTGTTGAGAAGGCTTTAAACTACGTTTGAAGGAGGAAGGGAATAAAACCAGGCTTTCTTGTTATGAGCCTAAGGACAAGCCAGGATTGGGGGTGGGACCATTAGCCCAGCTGAATTGCACCTATACTGCTGGTGGTAAATTATCAAATGGCATGCCACAATCAGAGGGTCTGTGTGCTGATGAGATTCTTCAGTTGGCTCCACAAGGTGATGGGTATAATGAAACACATGTGAAATGCTTCTACACCAATGCACGCAGCATGAGGAATAAGCACGAAGAGCTAGAAGCCTTGGCTTAGTCTCAGAGCTACAATATCATCAATATAAGCATAACCTGGTGGGAAGAGTCCTGTGATTGGTGTGCTGCCATGGGCAGTTACAGGTTTTTCAAAAGAGACAGGCAGGGAAGGAGAAACACAGTGGTGGTGCTGTGCATAATACAGGGCCTGGAGAGTACAGAGCTGTCAATGGCAGCAACACAGTTGAGAGCCTCTGGATGAGGATTAAGGGACAAGCAAATAAATCACTATCACAGAATCAGAGAATTGCAGAGGTTTGGAAGGAACCTCCAGAGATCAAGTCCAACTCCCTGCCTAAAGCAATAAGTCGCACAGGTAGGCATCCAGACAGCTCTTGAATGTCTCCACAGAAGGGGACTCTATAACCTCTCTGGGCAACCTGTTACAGTGCTCTGTCACCCTTACCAGAAACAAGTTCTTCCACATGTTAGTACAGAGCTTCCTGTGTTCAAGTTTCAGGCCATTACTCCTTGTCCTATCTCTCCACACCTCTGAGAAGAGACTGGCTTCATCTATTTGCCTCCCATCTGTCTTCAGACATTTATAAACATTTATCACATCCCCCCTCAGTCTTATTTTCCCAGGCTGAACAGACCCAGCTTACTCAGCCTTTCTTCACATGGGAGATGTTCCAGCCCCTTAATCATCTTTGTGGCACTCTGCTGGACTCCTAGGAGATCCCTGTCTTTTTTGAACTGAGGAGCCCAGAACTGGACACAGTAGTCTAAATGTGGCCTTACCAGGGCAGAGTAGAGGGAGAGGATCACCTCCCTCCAGCTGCTGACCATGTTCTTTTTAATGCACCCCAGGATACCATTGACCTTCTTGGCCACAAGGGCACAGTGCTGGCTCATGGCCAACCTGTTTTCTTCCAGAACATCCAGGTCCTTCTCTGCAGAGCTCCTTTCTAGCAGGTCAGCCCCCAATCTGTACTGATGCATGCAGTTATTCCTCCCCGTGTGCAAGACTCTACACTTGCTCTTGTTAAACCTCATCAGGTTCCTCCCTGCCCAAATCTCCAGTCTGTCCATGTCTTGCTGAATGGTAGCATAGCCTTCCATTGTGTTAGCCATTCCTCCCAGCTTTGTATCATCAGCAAACTTGTTGAGGGTGCACACTATCCCTTCATACAGGTCACTGATGAAGACGTTGAACAAGACTAGACTCAGCACTGGACCCAGTGGTTCCCCTGGGGAACCACTAGTTACAGGCCTCCACCTAGATTTTGTGCCACTGATGACAACCTTCTGAGCTCTGCCTATCAGCCAGTTCTCAATCCACCTCACTGCCACTCACCTATCCCACACTTTCTAAGTTTCATAATAAGGATGCTGTGGGACACAGTGCCAAATGCCTTGCTGAAGTCAAGGTACACAACATCCACTGCTCTTCTCCCATCTATCCAGCCCATCAAGACATCATAGAAGGCTACTGGGTTGGTCAAGCATGACTTCCCCTTGGTGAATCTATTTGCCTACTCCTGATAACCTTCTTCTCTTCCAATAGCTTGGAGATGGCATCCAGAACAAATTGTTTCAACACTTTTCCTGGGACAGAGATGAAGCTGACTGGCTTATAGTCTCCAAGACCCTTCTTCTTGCCCTTTTTGAAGACTTGGAGTGACGCTGACTATCCCCCAGTCTTTAGGCACCTCTCCTGTTCGCCAAGATCTTTCAAAGATTATAGAGAATGGTTCAGAAATCACTTCTGCCAGCTCCCTCAGCACATGTGGGGCATCCTATGGGGGCCCATGGATTTGTGCACATTGATTTTGGCTAGGCAATCTCTGGCTAGATCCTCCTTGAACAATGGGAAATCTTACTTTCCTCGGACTCTCTCTTACCTCCAGAGTCTGGGATTCCTGAATGCTAGTCTTAGCACTAAAGACTGAAACAAAGGCAGCATTCAGAATGTCCACCTTCTCAGGTTACCAGGACACCCATCTCATTTAGCAGGAGACCTGCATTTTCTCTAGTCTCCCTTTTACTTTTGACATACTTAAAAATAAACCTTCTTGTTATCCTTTACCTCCCTTGCAAAATTTGATTCCAAGATGACCTTAGTCTTTCTCATTGCATCCCTACATGCTTTGACAACATTTCTGTATTCTTCCCAGGTGAACAGGCCCTTTTTCCGTATCTCATGGACTTTCTTCTTTCCTTTTAGTTTATCAATGAGTTCCTTGCTCACCCCTGCAAGCCTCCTGCCAGCTTTCCCCACCTCTTACGGACGTGCTGATTGTGAGCTCAGAAGAAGTGGTATTTAACTGTCAACCAGCTCTCATGGGCCTCCTTCTTTCTAAAACTCTAGCCCATGAGATACCTTCAAGTAGGTCTTTGAAGAGGTCAAAATCATCTCTCCTGAAGTCCAGGGTAGCAATCCTACTTATTTCTTTGCTTCTTCTGCACAAGATCTTGAACTTCACCACCTCATGATTGTTGCACCCCAAACTTCCCCTAACCTTCACACCCCCAACAAGCCCTTCCTCCCTTCCTTGTTAGTAAATGGGATGTCACCATGGGAGTATACTACAGACTACCCAGCCGGGATGATGACACTGATTAAATATTCTTTAAGGAACTAAGAGAGACATCTAGACATCTAGATCAGCTGCCTTTGTCCTTATGGAGATATTCAACTTGTCAGACGTTAATTGGGAACACTACACATCTGGTACAAACAGGTCTGGGAGATCCCTAAAAGACTTTGATGACAACAGGTACTACGGAAGCTGATGAAGAAAGGTGCCCTCCTAGATCTGTTTCTTGAGAACAAAGGTCTCATGGTTGAAGTGGCAATTGGTGGCCATCTTGTCCATAGTGACCGTGAAGTAATTGAATTTAAAATCTTTGGTGACAGGACAAAAACTGTCACCAAACCTTCAACCCTGGATATGGGGAGAACAGATTTTAGGCTTCTTGGGAAACTAGTTAGTAAGGCCACCTGGGAAACTGCTTTTGAAGGCACTGAGGTTCATCAGGGTTGGTCACTTTCTAAGTACCACTACTTGAGAGTGCAGGAACAAGCAATTC
The DNA here is from genome assembly GCF_002078875.1 of Numida meleagris. Taxonomy (NCBI): domain Eukaryota; kingdom Metazoa; phylum Chordata; class Aves; order Galliformes; family Numididae; genus Numida; species Numida meleagris. The sequence continues at coordinate 73,302,978 of NC_034438.1, forward strand.
CAAAATGTCAGAAATCAAGCAAATGGGGCAGAAAGCAAGCTTGGCTGAACAGGGATCTTCTTGTAGAGCTTAGGTCAAAAAAGAAAGTGTACAGTCACTGGAACATGAGAATGCAACAGGGATGCTCTTTGACTTTGTAGGGGAAAAACCTGCGCAGCTAAAGCTCAGTAAAATTTGAAGCTGGCTAATACTGTGGGAACAATAAAAAAAGGTTTTATTAAAGTACATTTAAAAAGACCAAAGAGAGCATTGGTTCATTACTTGATGAGAATTGGTCATTTTACAAATGGGGAAATATACAAAGCGGAGATGCTTAATGCCTTCTTTGCCTCTGTCTTCAACATTAATGATGGGCTCTGGAACACCATCTGCCTCAAATTGAAGAACTGTGACTGCATTAACTATCAGTTCCCAGCCAACCTTGAACTTGTGCAGGGTTTCCTGCTCCACCTGGATGTGTATAAGTCCATGGGACCTGATGGGATTCATCCCATGGTACTCAGAGAGCTGTCTGTCATTGCAAGACCTCTCTCAATTATTTTTCAATGGTTTTGGGAATCTGGAGATTCCAGTTGACTGGAAGCTGGTAAACATTCAAATTTTCAAGAAGGGCAAGAAGGAAGACCCTGGTAATTACAGGACTGTCAGTCTCACTTCAGTGCCTGGGAAAGTTATGGAGAAAATCATGTTGAGAATTATTGAAAAACACCTGAAGGACAATGCAGTCACTGATCATGACCAACATGGCTTCATGAGGGGAAGGCTCTGTTTAACTAACATTTTCTTATGGCAAGGTCATCCATCTAGGTGACCAAAGGAAGCCAACTGATGTTATCTTTTTGAATTTCAGTAAAGTTTTCAATAATGTTTCTCACAGTGCCTTTCTGGACAAAATGTCCAGTATACAGCTAGATAAAAATATAATGCTATGAATGAGCAATTGGATAATGAGCTGATCCCAAAGGATGTTAGGGAATGGACTTGCAGCAGGCTAGAGGCTGGTCACTAGCAATGTTCTCCAGGTCTCTATTTTAGGATCAGTTCATGAAAATGTTTCCATACATCACTTGGTTGTAGGACTAGAGGGATTTTTGAGCAAGTGGCAAGTTTGCTGATGATATTAAGAGGAGCTGTTAACACCACTGAGGTGTAGAGTCCTTGCAGAGAAATCTAGACAAATTAGAGAGCCGGGCAACTAGAGTCACCAACTACATGAAGTTCAACAAGAGCAAATGCCAAATTCTGCACCTGGGAAGGGGAGCAACCTTGGCTATACATACAGACTGGGGGATGCGATGCTAGAGAGCAGCCCTGCTGAAAAAGATTTGGGGGTTTTGGTCAACAGCAAGTTGAACATGAGTCATCAGTGAGCCCAGGCAGCCAGGAAGGTCAACTATATCCTATGATGCATCAGGTATGGCATTGCTAGCTGGTCAAGAGCAGTGGCTGTTTCACTCTACACTGCAATGTTGTGGCTTCATCTTGAGTACTGCGTGCAGGTTGGGGCATGATGGTACAAAAACAACATAAAACTATTAGAGAGCGTCCAAAGGAGGTGGTGAAGGGTCTAAAGAGGAAGATGCGTGAGGAGTGGCTGAAGTCCCTCACTTTGCTCGTTGTAGAGAATGGAGACTGAGGAGAGACCTCATCAGGGCCTACATCTTCCTTACAGGGAGGAGTAGAGGGGCAAGTGCTAGTCTACTCTCTCTGGTGATTAGCAATAGAATCTGAGGGAAAGGTACAAAGCTGACATACAAGAGAGGAGGTTCAGATTGGATATCAAGAAAAGGTTCTTCACTGAGAAGGTGACTGGGCACTGGAACAGGCTCCCCAGGGAAGTGGTCATGGTACTGTGCTTAGTAGAGTTTAAGAATCATCTAGATAATGCTCTTACACATATGATCTGAATTTTGAGTGATCCTATGTAGAGCTAGGAATTTGATTCAATGATTCTTATGGGTCCCTTCCAACTTGGGATATTCTACGATTATATAATTCTATTTATTAAAAAGGCAAAACTGAAATATTTGTATCCCATATCATAAAGATTAACTACTTTAACAGGTGAAAAACTGAAAAAGTAAAATGTTGGGTGAGTGTTTGATCTTCTCTTCCTACTTTCTGGCAAGATAGACCCCTGGGGGACACCATTTGTCACCAGCTTCTACCTGGACATATATCCACAGACCACAACCCTCTGGCTGTGACATCCAACTAATCCCTTATCCACTGAATAGTCTACCCTTTAAATCCATATCTCTCCAATTTACAGACAGAGGTGTGATGTGGAACCATATCAGTGGCCTTGCAGAAGTGCAGGTAGATTACTTCAATTGCCTTTCCTTCATCTACTGAAAATGTCACTCCATTATAGAAGGCCACTGGATTGGTTAGTCATGATCTGCCCTCAGTGAAGCTGAATTGATTGTTTTAGATCATCTGCTTGTCCCTCATAAGCCTTAAAATAGCTTCCAGGAGGAGCTGTTCCATGATCTTCCCAGGCACAGAGTGGAGGTTTGATGGATTTGTAGTTTCCCGATCTTCCCTTCTACCTTCCTTAAAAATGGGAGCAATGTTTCGATTTTTCCTGGGGTTTTCACCTGACAGATGTGACTTTTTGAATAAGATGGAGAGTAGCTTGGCTACCACATCACCCACTTCCTTCAGGATCCATGGATACATGTCTTCAGGCTCCATATAATTGTACACATGAGAGAGTTGGACTTGCTCCACTTTTTGCATTTTTTCTGAAGTTTGAACCTGAGTTGTTTTATTTCCTCCTTTATATACACATTGCCTTCATCAGATGATGAATATCTGAAATGTTTAGCTTAAATCAGGCATGTCCAACCCACAGTATGCAGGCTGCGTGTGGCCCATTGTGGCTTGCAATTCGGCCCACGCTCTCCCTGTGATCTAAAGGCGACAGCTCTTCCACGTGAAATGGCCCTAGGCATGTTCTCATTTCTCAGCAACAACCAAACTAACAGTGTGCTATTAACACTCTGTCAAATAAAACCAGGGCACAAGGAGGGCAGTGCTGTGCAGTGCTCACTCAAGTGATGGCAAATAATTATATGCTTTTTGATACTTTGACTAGACACAAGGGCTCTGTACAGAAAAGAATATGCAGCAGTGCATTCTGTTTTGATAAAGGAATTTGTTAATAGAGTCATAGAAGCTTAGAATCCTTAAAGTTGGAACGGACATTTAAAGGCCATTTGGCCCAACTCCTCTGCAGTGAACAGGGGCAACTACAGCTAGATCAGGTTGTTCAGAGCTCTGTCCAGCCTGACCTTGAATACCATGTATCAGGACAACCTGTTCCAGTGCCTCAGCATGCTCGCTGACTTCTTCCTTTCATCCAACATAAATCTACCCTCTTTAAGCTTGAAACCATTTCCCCTTGTCTTATCACAACAGACTCTGCTAAAGAGTCTGTCCCTTTCTTTCTTATAGCCCCCTTTAGATACTGAAAGGCCACTATCAGGTCTCCCTGGAGTCTTCTCTTCTCCAGGCACAACATTCCCAGCTCTCTCAACCTGTCCTCATAGGGAGGTGTTCCATTCCTTAGATCATTTCTGTGGCCCTTCTCTGGATGCTCTCCAGCAGGTCCATGTCTCTCCTACACTGAGGACTCCACATCTGGATGCAGTACACCAGGTGAGGTCAGGCCAATGCAGAGCAGAGGTGCAGGATCACCTCCCTCGCCCTGCTGGCCACGCTTCTTTTGATGCAGCCCAGGCCACAGATGGCTTTGTGGGCTGAAGGGGCACATTGCTGGCTCATGTCCAGCTTCCCGTCCACCATTACCCCCAAGTCCATTTTCAGCAGGGCTGTACTCAAACCTTTCTTCCCCCAGCTTGTATTGATAGTGGGGGTTGCCTTGACCCAGGCGAAAAACCTTGCACTTGGATTTGTTGAAGCTCATGAGGTTTTCCTATGCCTACTGCTCAAGCCTGTCTAGATCTCTCTGGATGGCATCCCATCCCTTGGGCGTGTTGACCACACTCCACAACATATGGTTTCAAGACTGCAAAAAAAAAATCATCAATACATGTTTGTGAAACCACTGTCTGTTGATATAAATACATGATCTTCAAATTTTCAAATGGAATGTATAGAGTTGTACCAGATATTCAACTCAAAAATCTGATCATTTCTCTTTACTGGACTTCCATAATTCCTCTCTTGGCAGAGAAAAATATCCTTTCCTTCAGAATCACACCTTATTCATGTCATAGCTTTTTGGCAGTACACATATTTTGAAAAAATATTATCAAAGATGAAGTACAGAAAGAGTAAAATTTCATAAAGAAAATTTGTTTTACATCTTGAGACCTGCAACCTCTGTCATTGAACCAGACTGGTGAGTTAGTTTCACAAAAATAAGGTTACTTATCCCTCTAGTTTTATGTTTTTGTTATTTTTTTAAAAAAGGTTTTAAGAAAAATATTTTAAATTAAAATGTTTTGTTATGTATATATTAATGATATTGTATATTTTCCAATGTCTGCTCCGAAAGTAATGCCTTCTGTTTTACTATGTTATCTCATAAAATCAGAGGCAGATGTTGGTGGCATGGCAGTAGAGACTGAACCTTTCCAGCAATATTCCATTACATTTTGTTGCCATGTGACAGATGGCAGCAGAGGGACAATCTGACAGAATGACTTCTGTCATGGAAGTGCTTATGAAGCAAAGGTGTGGAATTGAATTCCTCCATGAGGAAAAAATTGCACCCACTGATATTCACCGATGCTTTCTGAATGTTTATGGAGACCAAAGAATGGATGTGAGCACAGTGAGGTGGTTGGTGGTGTGTTTCAGCAGCGGTGACAGTGTGTCACCTTTGCTGGTGCAGATTGCCATAAACATGACATGCAGGCTCTTGTTCATCGCTGGTGAATGCATAGTTAATGATGGTGATTATGTTGAAAACTAGTGTTTTGTAGCTGAGAATTTGCTCTATTAAATCATGTTATGGTGTTCTTTGCATCTGTTGTAGCTTCTGTGGAAATAAATAGGAGGCGTTACTTTTAGAGTGACCTACTTATATGCAGCCAAAGACAATTTCTATTCACTAAATGAGGCCCAGGCAAGCCAAAAGGTTGGACACCCATGGCTTAAATATTTAAGTTGAAAAGCATTTGGAGTAGTTATCACTTGTCACAATGAGGTTTATATATTTTCACACAATCCAAACTGCCTATGTAGATGAAAGCCAAGAATGAATACAGAGATCTGGATTAGTACTTCACACCTCATCTACTTTTAAAATGTTGTTCCTTCATAGAAGTGGAAAAATTTACTTTGCAGTTTCTCTCTTTAAAACTCACATGCTAGGGAACAAGCCGTCTCCATCACAAAGTGGAAAATGCTCATTAAAATTCATGATAGCTTACACTAGCTACAAAAGGAGCTTTAATGGACAATACCCATGAAGTTCCAAGAAGCTTGGCAGTAATTGGTACCTACTTCTGTGAGATGTGAGATGTCAAAAACTTGATTAAAACCTTAATGAAACAAGCATGGATTTTGTTATTCTTACAGATATGAAGGAAATGAATGTTTGATTAAGCATAAAAATTAAGTGAAAATACTTAACATCTTTTAAATAGTCAGGAAAATGAGAAGGGTTATGAGTACTTTCTGTGATTACCAAGCAAGCTATCATTGTATGATCTGGTCTTTAGGGAGGTTCTGGTTCTACAAGTAGCCTATGTAGGCAGTTCAGTCACTGGGGACTTAGTCTATAGTTGCTTATTAAACAGCTGTCATATTTGAGTTAAAATAGTCAATCCACATGCTAAACTTGCTAACATCATGTACTGAGGAAAGACCTAAAATATTTGTTAACTAACCAAAAAGCCTTTAAACAAATCTATGCATAAAATGATCTTGGAATGAGTGTTTTCAAAATAATGGAATTTCACTTCTCTTTGCAAATGGAATATGTAAGGTGTAGAGATAGCCACATATGTGTATAAGTTTGGGATGAGATTGTAAAAATATTAAAGTGAAAAGATTTGTCATATAAATTTTATTATGTTTAGTAAAATTAACATATAAAGAATAAAGCCAGAAGTAAGGAAAAGATTTTGTTATCACTAGTGAGGATAAACTGGAAAGTGGGGGTTAATTTGTCACTCACAGATTATCTATTTCTGTAGTTACGCAATTGTTTTTTCATAGTCTTCATCTTGATGCTTCAGTCTTCGAGCCTTACACTCAAACTGGATTTATTTGGATACTGACAAACAGAAGGAAGTAACTGAACTGAATGGGAGAAGCACCGTATCATCACATGTGCATTACCCAGAGTTGTAAAGGTATGATCAGAAAGATGACAATCTACAAATATTAAGACAAAGCATGCTAGCTTTTCCATAGATGAATATACTCTGGTTATAGAATTTTTCTTCTAGCCTTCTTAGGTCTTCCTTCTAGTTCTCGTCATAATGTTATTTTCATATAAGTTAATAGTGCCTCTTATTGTCTAGGACACTTTCAACTCACTTTGTCTTCTAGTCTGAATGAATCATGATTTTGTCTTGAAGGCTCACTTCTAAAGTATGTATTCCGTTTCAATCATTCAGGAAATCTTCTTGCCTTCTATTCAGTGACCTCTTGCCAGTTGCTCAACGCACTTGCCTTGTTCTGTCACAAGGCTTCAGAGATTATTCCTTGTCCTCTTACTCCTGAGACAAAGTACTCCGCCAGATTCTGATAAACCTTTGTGTCTTGAAATGATAGGAAGGAAAAGCTAGGCCAGGGTAATCCTAGCTGTCAGCTAATTTAATACACCAACAAGAGGTATTCTTGATTGGCTGAACAGCCATGGAATGGGAAGAACAACACAAATCCTCATCTGAGTTTTCTCTTCTCTAATCTGTACCAAAATAAGAAGTTGCTGATACAGAGATTTCCCACAACAGTCTAAACCTGACCAGTTTCATTGATAGTATAATCTGAGTGCTGTCTTAGCTCCTCTGAGAACTGGGCTGTACTTTTGAATGAGTAAAATGCTTAAGAACATAGTGCTGGTGAGGATAGTAAAGAATAGTGTATTGCTCCAATTGTTAAAAGAGATGTTTCAGTATATATATATCTCCAAAATGAGATTAAGACCAAACAAGGCCAAATGTTGTCCTACCAATATATTACAAATTCTAAGCAGTTATGAAATGGGGGAAAGATGGGGAAGTTAGCGACAGTAAAGAGAGGAGTCCTAGCAAACGAGATATAAAGCAGGAAAAGTCCCCATCAGGGATCCACCAACGTCTCATTGGTCCACATCGGGACAGGTGGTGCTGAACAAGCTTTGAGCCAAAAATGTTTCCAGCTTCACACAGATGCCCAGGAGCCTTCAGTGCTGCACTCCTCTTGAAGAGTCCATATAGAAATATGCTGTCGCATTCTTACTGTTTGAGAGTTCAACTGAGAGACAAACGTTATCTGACTCAAAGAAAATAAAAAAAAATGTCTATATCCTGATTTTCACTTATTACATAATCAGTTAATCAAAGAGAGCTTAGTATAGTCATCAAAAACATTATGACCAGAATTAACTACCTAAATTCTCTACGAGAAAACATACTCTTATAACCTTCACACAAATCCTTTGCACGATTTTCTAGAGCACGCTGGTGCTGCAAGACTGCCCATTAAGCTTTTAACTATACTCAGAACTATGTATTTTACCCTACTTGCATTTCACTAGCTCCATGGGATTCTTCCACAGAATAAAATTACAATGTGGTTTTCTTGATCCATGCATATGCAGCAATAATAAAGGAATTGATTTTTGATGAAAGCTTTGAATCCCTGTAAACTTTACTGAAGAGTTAATGCTCCCACCACTCCCAAACTATTTTTTTCTCACCTTCTCCATTATATTTCCTTTAGAAAGAAAGAATAAAATACACTGTGCTTTTTTAAGGTAACAAGACCTTTAGGTATTATTGGTTTTCCGACTTTCAATATTTTGAGTTGCTGAGGGCTGGGAAATAGTGAGATTTCATGTGGAGTACCCTTCAAATATTTCATGCAATGAAGATTTAAGATGGCACTTCCTGGACATTTAACAGAATCAAGAAATGATCTCTTGAGACTCCTGAGTCATCCAAGTTATCCACTGTTAGGATCCAGGTCCTTTTCATCCATGCTAAAGAGTAACTACACTGTCTGTAAAATAAAATTAAAAATTAAAAATAAAAAAAAAATGAAGGCTCAGGTTTTTGTAAGAAGGGAAAAGAAAGGAACAGAATAATTTACCCTTGGTAAACTCCTCTTCAGAAAGGGTCTTTTCTTTGTCATTCCCAGATTAATCAGATTTCCAGTGCAGCTCAGACTACACCTCCATTATCGAAAAGAACATAGATAATAGACAGCTGCATGCCCTGAGGAATTTTCATACAGGAAGCATAGGGATGCAACAAATTATGAAATCTACTTTGCCATAGCTACCATTACTTCACTGGTAACAGACAGAAGCAAATATATGAGGCCACAATCATCTATATTCTCCCAGGGGAATGCCTTGAGAGGTCAAGATTCCTCCTTTTTTCTTAGGACACAAGTAGTTTTATTTTTCTTGTCTCTTTAATCAAGTATTATTCACACCGCTGGGTAGGAGGAACATCCATTCAGATGACTTTCATAGCCTGTCTGCCTGGTATATAGCTTACACTGCTCTGTGTGACCATGTAACTGAAGCCTATTGTAATACACAGGATGTGCAGCTGAAGACAATTGTAATACACAAGAGGACATTGTTATAGTTGTGCGTTCATCCTTAACTTTGTCGTTCCTTGACACTTGAGTAGTTCACCATGCAAACTTAGTGTTCCATGAACATAGTTTCTTTATGCACTTTATTTTTTAAAGTTTTTATTACAGGAAAAATTGTATCTGAGAAATGAAAGAAATCATAACAAGTAACAAAGTACACACAGACTTTGGGGTTTCATAGTTTGCAAATAATGTAATTATAGTTTCTTAATTTCATTGTCAAAATAGGTTTCAGTGCAGTCCATAAACTCAATTGTCCTTGACCAAGAGCACTAGGAAAAAAAAACAAAACTGTAGGAATATTTCAACAACAAAAATCTTTTTCATCTTCACTCTGTGACTAGCGTATTAAAAGACTGTCTACATTAAAGGTGTCTTCCAAATCACCATTAATCTGCTTGTTGCTTGATAAATTTGTGTTAATGCTGTGTCATTTTATTTTATCAATTAAATATCAATTTAAGCCATGGGCGTTACCATTCACTGTCATTAGGTTAAATCATTGTCCTAGGAGACAGTCTCCCACATGCCATGTTTAAATGCAGTATTTAAGGCCTTTCACTCACACTATAATCATGAAGTATCATGGTATTGACAATGCTTTGTATGATATAACAGTCAAATGCCTTAAGGATTTCAAGGAAGAGCAAATGTTTAGCAAACACAGGTAAAATGCTGATTTTGCACTGTCCTATGAATTATGTATATGGTAACAGAAGACAGGTTTGTAGTTCTGTTGTAGGATAAGTTGTGGAAAAAAAATCACAGTAAGCTGTGTAAAACCGTCCTCAAGGCAGATGGAGAAAGAAAAGGTTAGTACATCTCTCAATGGCATGTGAGCTCCCACTATGCAGTAAAAATTTCAACTCTAATTCTACTGAGCCATCCTCCTAAGTAACTGCTACATTAGTAAAGAAATGGTGAGGTGCAGTGTCTTCCAACCCACCCATGACTTCTGCTTTTCTTGAGTTTCCTAGGCTTCAGCCACTGCTATGCATGTCAGACTGAGGAATGAAGCAAAACATGGGCCAGGAAGAAGTCATCCCATCCTATTTGCACAAGGAAGCAAATATCTATTTAATCCTTTACATGCTTGCAAGGATTTACTTTCAGGAAGGCTTTCATAAATACTGCTTCTCTAGTGAGTAATTATAAACACTGTTACACAAAGGTGAGGAGCTAAATCTTTTTTCAAGATCACACAGACAGCATGTTTCTCTACAATGAGTGTTTTGCTCCAAGCGTGTTGGATGTTTTCTGTGCTATAGAAAAAAACAGTAATGGCATGTGATCTTATGCAACAGACATCAAACAAGCAAAACCTAGTTATCATGTTTTCTACATGTTTTAACTTCTGCAGGATCTGTCTACAGGAATATCTACAGGAAAGAGCTGGTAAACAAAAGCCATGAACATTTTTGACTGTAGAGGAATTCACCACAGAAGAAAAACATTTGTGAGTGTAACAACATCTTTCGTTTTCTTTCGTAGTGGTGGTGGTGGTTTTTTTTTGGTTTTGGTTTTTTTTGGTATCTACCTTTCATTTATAGATTTAATCATTTATCCAAGACAAACTTTTTTTTTAATAAGATATATTTTGCAATGAGAAAAATACATTTCATTAACACAAAACTCCAATAGCTCCAAGGAATATATAATTTTTAACTGTTCCAAGATGCTCACCTATGGGGTGAGACCAGACATGGAAAGTTGTGTGAGTTTTACATCCCTAACTGCTGCACCTACAAGTACTTTGCTATGTGTGCATGTCTACATTTCAAAGCACCGTACATTTCATGCAATAATTCACCGCGAACTTCATCTAGCTAATAAGCAGACTATATTGCATGTCTGTGTTCATTAAGTAGTCAGTCCCAGAGTGACTGAACAGTTGTTTCCAGCCTTGATTTTGTGCAACACACTATGAGGAAGCAGGCTTCCTGCACTTGCTGCCCTGGTTGCCCGTCTCAGCATGCAAACACCAGACAGCTTTGCTGCCTTTTGCTTACAGCAAATTTCAATGAGTGCTAAAGAATTGCTTTAGAAACTAGGGAAAGCTGTCAGATCCCCTGTGAGATTAAACGAACATGCTTGCCAGAACAGAAAGGAAAAAGAAAATTTGCTTGTTCAGGGCATGCATGCTCTGGCTTGCTGCTGTCAGAAGAGGTGCTAGGAGTAGAAATATGCTCAGGTTCAAGGCACTGCTTTTATATGCTTAGTAAATTGTAACTGTAGTTTATCTAGGCTAAATTTTTATCTCCGTCCTTTTCAGGGCACTTAAATCTACATACAGACAGACACTCATCTCCTCCCACCTCTTGCCATCCAAGCTCAGGTCAAAATGAAATGAGACACAAAGACAGTGAGTTGTGAAAGGTAGGTGATAGTTCATATCTTGTACAATCCCCAGTATGTAGTAATTTAGACTCATGTTTTCCTCTTTAAAGTCTGTCTGTGTCCCAAAGATGTATTCATTCCATGCTGATGGTGCTTGTCAGTTAAACAGTTTACTTATTTGTACAGAACTGTAATATGCAAAATGATAATAATATTAACAGAAAGTATTGTGGATACAAGAACTGACATGATAATGTTTCTCATAGGTGTAGCTCTGTCACTTTTTTAAAAACAACATGTAGATTCATTCAACAGCTGTGAATGCATTGAAACAGACTTCAGCTAAAGGATGTATATTGTGTGCATGTGTTAATTTTTCTGTTAGGACAACGGAAACACCTCTGTCTGAATTGAAATAACTATCCATATGGAATCTCTCTTTGAATTAGAATTCGAATCATAGAATTAGCTAGCTTGGAAAAGACCTACAAGATCATCCAGTCCGACCATCGAATTAGAAACTCTAGAACCAATGAATTCATAAAAACAAACAAACAAAACAAAAGCCCTGAATATAAGAATTATATCTGTTGTTGTTTTCACTTTTGGTGGTCGTAGATTTTTTTTTCAGAAATATTTCATCAAATAACATTACCTACAAATTGTCACTCAGGATGCAGTGATAAGAATGGAGAAAACGGAGGCAAATTAGGGAAGCATATAAAAATGCTCATGATATTGTTAAAGTATTTAATATAATTCATAATCTCTTTATCCCCGCTCTACAACTGCAGAGTGCTGAAGAGCATCTGCGGTAGATTGACTCCCATTAAGCCTCACAGATGCAAACCTGACATCCTTCTTAATTGGGTCTTAATAGCCAACAAAGCACTAAAATTTCCAACAACTTTTCCATGCTGTTAGGACTTATAGACAGAAACGGTTCAAGAAGATAATTATTTCTCAAGATCCAGCTCAGGTATGATCTCAGTCTTCTTGGGAATTGGAATGCCTTCCAAAGGCATTTACACAGAGGACTTGTCCCTTGGTCCTGAGTAGACTAAGATAAATCCACTAAATGTGAAGCAGGCCCCCTTTTTAATGTAACTTGATGTGAGCAAAACCACAGGAGTGCTTGAATAACTAAGAATGATTTGATGAGCTGTAGCTGTTTGTTGAACACTGTATACAAGAGGCTGAGATTAGGCGTATCATAAGCAGGTTGTTGAAGAGGCCATTCATTAAGTTTATGAAGTCTGTTGGAGGGATTGGGGTTGATTAGTAGGTATGATGTAGATGAGCAAAGGTTATGTGCAAGCAGTGACAAATCGATCTGTTCTGCATGGTCAGGGAACACAAAACAAATGAATTTAAATTCCTCCTTATGCCTTTGAAGAGTAATGATCAAATGTAGCTTTATACAGGGAGGTGGAGTGAGCAAATCACTGTGCAAGGAGGCAGCTAATTGCTGAACTTGATTGCAACTGCTAATCAGAGTCACACAAAAAAAAGTGTTGGGAATTAATTAGACAAGGACCTTCAGAACAGCAGCAGGAAGCCTCCAAGTGACCTTTATTTACAGTCAGTTAAACAGAAGTGTGACTAAAAATGCCAAGGAGCAAATCAGATTATTAATATTGATTGCTTAAAGAAAATGAATAATTTAGGAGCAGAGTCAGAATAAATATATAGTGACAGAGATGAAAGAGCACAATGTACTGCCTTTCCAACATTCATGTATCATGCAGAAGTGCCTCTTTGCACAGAAATGGAGAATTTCCAGCATGACAAAACATAATTAGTTTCATGACCCAGCATGATCGCTGTATTGCTCCTACAAGGAGCCTTTTTTCATTACTACTGTTTTCTCAGGGAAGCAAAATGTGGGAGGAGCTATGAGCCTGCTGAACAGAAGCTTTATTCTTGGAATTTTCCAAAGAGATCAATATCAGGTACTATGGGATTGCCTTCTAATTCTTTGTCAAGGAAATAGTAGAAATATGTATATATTTTCCAGATACGCTGTCAGAATAACCATTACAATTAACAGCAAATCTTTAAAACATCTATAAAATCTGAGTCCTACATTTCTTCTCCTTCTTCCCTATATATATGTCTTAATTTTAGTCTTGTATCCTGGTAAATTGGCATAGCTGGTTGCAAACACTGTTGGAATAGACGCTTTGTGTAATTTTGCTTGGGAGCTGTTGGGAAATTTAGTTATTTATTTATTTTTACATAGCAATGTAATTAATATAACAATTTTAATAAACATAATGTTAAAAAATGTTATGCACTGAAAGTAAAACTTAATGACAGAGTAAATGCTTGTGTATGCATGCCTAATCAGTCCGGATTTTCATGACCGGTTCTGAAAAGGAAACTGAACATCATCACTTCAGCTTCTGTTGTCTTAATGGTTTTTTTTCTCACTGGTATTTTTTGAGTAAAGAAGAAGAAGATATAACCAAGCAAGACAAGTAGCACATATCTAAGAAAAAATCCTCTCCCATTATTTTGTTTCTACTCTGTTTTCTGTTTCTTTCTGAAGAAAGCAGGTGTATGACAGATAAAAAGTTTTTAAAAGATGATGCATAGATTAATTGTGCTACATGATGTTCATATTCCCTTTTTTACTGTTAACGGTCCCAGAGATGGTGGCACAGTAGCTGCCATGTTGCCTTCTGAATACACGGGGATTGGCTTTATGTTAAGGGAATTCCTGCAGTGCTGCTCGACCCTGTTTTTTTCCTATACATGATCATATAGGTCTGATGACAGCATAAACACAAGAATTATGGAGCCAATTTAAATGACAGTATGTGTCCTCATGCACGGATGAAACAGGTTAGCCTATGCTATTCATCTAGGTCCATTGAATGTTTACTCGCAGGCCACAGTTGTACTTCAGTCAGCATTTTGGATAAACCAGTGGAAAAAGTGAGAATTTATGAAAATGTCCTGTCCCTTCCTTATGAGGAGCACCTGTCAAAGATGGCCAAATATGATGAGCAATGCACTGTGCAGAGAGGAAACCTGTGCTAGTTATCCATAAACACACACATCAGCAATCTTCAGTAAGTACTGCTTTTCTTACACAGGTTTGCCTTGCTAAATGTGCAGAGAGGTAGCATGCAGCAGGGCATAAATGGTACACTGAAACATATGGTATTAGGAGGCATAAATATTTTAGTTTTCATTTTTCTCTACCACCGAAGAAATAATGACTTATAGATGAAAAAAAAAAAGAGTTTACTTCTCAGATAATTGTCTTTGGTTCAGCAGACTTCCACTATTTCCATTTAAGTGACTGTCTGGAGTCCCTCAGATTGCAGACAGTGCTTCATTTCACTGCTTTGGATATGCCTCAATGAATTTGAGGGATGACGCCAGCAGATTAATAAGGCAAACTAAGTAGCAGTGAACAAGGAAGTCACGGTTTCGGTATGAATATAAATATACTCCAGTCTTGTACGATCTTGCTCATGCAAGTTAGGCCCATTGATTTCAATGAAACTATTCAGATGAACCACTATTCACACACTGAACTTTAGTGTGTTACACACTGTATCATGCCACGTTCACACTGTGGTGAAAGAGTGAGTGCCGAATTTCTGCTGGTTTGTGTAGCTGTAATTAACCCCTTAACATAGAGAACAGTCTTCATTAACAAACTAGCATTACTGTTTTTTTTTTCTTTTAGACCATAGAGACATTCATGATGGATGATGAATACACAAGGATAACAATGATGTATGGATAACATTAAATCTGGCACCTAGAACTGGTCTTTGCAAATTAAATAGGATTCTTTTCAATGTAAGTATTTTTATGAATGTCAGTGTAAAATTTTTTCTCATATGACAAAATCACTCCAATATATGAATTTTAGCTCAAATGCGAATTTTGTTTCACGCAGTTAATTCATTTCTGCTCTTAACGACAGAACACATCTGACAAATGGGTTCCATTGTAAAGCAAGTTGTTTTATTATTTCTATGGCATACATAGCCTGTGTGTTCACCCAGAATCATGCCATTTTTGTGAACCTCCTAATTTCTTGATCTCCACCAGACCAGAGAAAGCTATGCACAGAACTACAGCAGATTATATGAGTCTTGCTTTTATGTTAAACTTGGAAACATGCTCAGTGCCCTCTCATTCTTGTCCTTTCAAGACATTAAATGTCATTATAAAACCCACTGTAAAGCTGAGAGCTGTGGCAGGCTCAGCTGCAGGGCTGGGGCAGTGGGTGCCTAGCTGCTGGGGCCAGGCAGCATTGGCAGCACAGTGTGGGAAAGCAGGCATGGCACTGGCCCACACAATGTGATACCTGGCTCCTTTTCAATCAGCACTGCTCGCTGCTCCCTTTCATGAATGCCGCAATTATACTGGTTGCCACTTAAAAGCCAGTGTTTGCCAAGAGCTGTCACCAAGCTGCATCTGAAGTACCAGAGCATAATAAGAAACAACTGTGGTAACTGCGTGATACCTGTTGACAAATGCTGGTTTTTAAATGGCACCCACTGTAAGTAAGCCCTCAAAACCTGCTCTAGATATACCAGTGGGAAGCAAGCTGTTTGTTTTTTCACATATCTTTCCATTCAGTTGTGTCTTGGCATTCAAGCTGTAACTTGAGAGAACCGTAGGAACTTCTTTGGAAAGGAAGATCATGAAAGGCCCTTTTTCATGTGTGAAACATAATTATACAGAGGATATTTCTTCTCCAGTACATTTTAAATTGATCTGTTTAAATTTAATTTTTTTATATATAACAGCTATTCGAAGGAAATAACAAGAAGGAACCACGGAGATTCAATAAAGTGCAAGCTTAGAACCTTAATCACATTAGACATCAAAGCAGTGTATTCTTTTACTGACGTGTTAAAATGATTCCGGTAGTTGACAAATGGGTTACTGGTGGCTTGTAGATGATACGAGTTTTGGGTGAGCTGCAGGGTGCCAAGATGACTCACTCTCCTTCCAAAGAGAAAAGAAAAGAAAAAAGAGAAGAGAAAGGAAAAAAAGGGAAAAGGCAAG